>NC_140181.1:106864340-106888036 GCF_963971535.1 Notolepis coatsorum | reverse complement strand
AACTATTACACCATTACACTATTACACTATTACACTATTACACTAGCACACTATTACACTATCACACTATTACACTATTACACTAGCACACTATTACACTAGCACACTAGCACACTATTACACACTATTACACACTATTACACACTTACACACTATTACACACTATTACACACTTACACACTTACACACTTACACACTTACACACTATTACACACTATTACACACTATTACACACTATTACACACTATTACACTATTACACTATTACACACTATTACACTATTACGCACTATTACACTATTACACACTATTACACTATTACACCTATTACACTATTATGCACTATTACACACTATTACACTATTACACACTATTACACACTATTACACTATTACATACTATTACACACTATTACACACTATTACACTTTTACACTATTACACACTATTACACTAGCACACTATTACACACTATTACACTAGCACACTATTACACACACTATTGTACTGAGTACAATGGCACAACCCGCAAGTCTCGACGACAAACAGTTCAAGAGATACACTAAGGGGGTGTGGCCTAAGGGGGCGTGGTCTAAGGATCGGGGGAGTGGTCAACATCGACCAATGAAAGAAGATATCCCTACCGAGTCCAATGGCACAACCTGCAAGTCTCTACGACAAACGGTTCAAGAGATACACTAAGGGGGTGTGGCCTAAGGGGGCGTGGTCTAAGGATCGGGGGAGTGGTCAACATCGACCAATGAAAGAGGATATCCCTACCGAGTACAATGGGTCAACATAGACCAATGAAAGAGGACATCCCTACTGAGTACAATGACACAACCCACAAGACAGAGGGCGCTGTCAATCAATTCAGTACTGCTACACAGAGGGGCGATTAAGGGTTAACTCCATGAGAGGTCATTGGCAGGTCAGCTGTAGCCATGAGCCATGAGCCATGAGCCACACACCTGTTACCACTAATTAGGCACGAATGACTTGCACTTTCGACCTAATGTATTTCAATGAGGGCAGATGCATGACTGCATTCTCACGATGATTAAAAGCAAACGATAAGAGATGAAGCGTTGTGACTTTCAGATGAGCACTTCAAGGGTTATGTGAAGGGTTGTGTGCGATATTGTGGCATTCCGTCGACAATTGTGGCCTCGGTGACGATCAGAACACAAGGGGGGAAAAGCGATAAAATCAGCCTTTTCTTAGGCGGCTACGTGGCGTAGTGGGCAAGGCACTCGCCACGAAATGCTGGAGACGCTGGGCTCGTCAGTTCGAGCCCAGCGCTCCACATTTGCTTTCAGTTTAGCTGGTCGTCCGTACTAATACACATTGGCCGTATTAGGGGGTGGGAAACTGATGGGTGGGGATCAGGCGTTGTGGACAGCGACTCCTACAGGTCGGTTGGTGCGCCTGCGCAGTGGTGCTGGTTGCCTTGTTGTAAGGTAGTGGTGCTGGTTGTTCTCTGGCCCTCTCTCTCACCACATGGCTGCTAGGAGACCAGCTGGACAGTCTGAGAGGAAGAGCAGCTCCTCTGGCAGAGTCATGGAGGTGGAGCTCGCAGGCACACACACACACACACACGCACGCACGCACGCACGCACGCACGCACGCACGCACGCACGCACGCACGCACGCACGCAGGCACGCACGCACGCACCCTCTCAAGCATGCAGATGAACAGGCTGTGTAGAGAGAGCAGGCGCAGGATGGAGAGGTGTCGACTCTACACACCACAGGCCAAGCAGCATGCAGATAACAGAGTCAAGTCAAGACAAGAGGAGGGAGGGAGGGGGAGGGAGGGATGGAGGGAGGGAGAGGGGGAGAGAGGGAGGGAGGGAGGGAGGGAGGGAGGGAGAGAGAGAGGGAGGGAGGGATGGAGGGAGGGAGGGAGAGAGGGATGGAGGGAGGGATGGAGGGAGAGGGAGGGGGGAGGGACAGAGGGAGGGAGAGAGGGAGGGGGGAGGGAGAGAGAGGGGGAGAGAAGTAGGTGGGAGGGAGAGAGGGAGGGAGAGATGGAGGGGGGGAGAGGTAGGTTGGAGGGAGAGATGGAGGGAGATGGAGGGAGAGAGGGATGGAGGGAGGGAGGGGGGATGGAGGGAGAGAGGGAGGGGGGGAAGAAGAGAGGGATGGAGGGAGGGAGGGGGGAGGGAGAGAGGGAGGGATGGAGGGAGAGAGGGAGGGGGGAGGGAGAGAGGGAGGGAGAGAGGGAGGGGGGAGGGAGAGAGAGAGAGGGAGGGAGGGAGGGAGGGAGGGAGGGAGGGAGGGAGAGAGGGATGGAGGGAGAGAGGGATGGAGGGAGGGAGGGGGGGGGGAGGGAGAGAGGGATGGAGGGAGGGAGGGGGTGAGGGAGGGAGGGAGAGGGAGGGATGGAGGGAGAGAGGGAGGGGGGAGGGAGAGAGGGATGGAGGGAGGGAGGGAGGGAGGGAGGGAGGGAGGGAGGGAGGGAGGGAGGGAGGGAGAGGTGTGGACTCTAGACACCACAGGCCAAGCAGCATGCAGATGCCGGCTGTCCCCTTCTTCCACAAGCTGCAGAGCTGAGCACCATCTCAACGTGTCGAGAAACCAGAGGAATGCCAATAGACTGAGGGAGGGAAGGGGGGAGGGGGGAGGGAGGGGAGGGAGGGAGGGAGGGAGGGAGGGAGGGAGGGAGGGAGGGAGGGAGGGAGGGAGGGAGAGAGGGAGAGAGGGAGGGAGGGAGGGAGGGAGGGAGGGAGGGAGGGAGGGAGGGAGGGAGAGAGGGAGGGAGGGAGGGAGGGAGGGAGGGAGGGAGGGAGGGAGAGAGGGAGGGAGGGAGGGAGGGATGGGAGGGGGGGAGAGAGAGAGAGAGAAATAATAAATAATAATAAATAAAAGAACAAAGCGTGCTACCACAGCACTGACAGATATAAACCACCAGATGGCAGTGCATCACCTCCACCACAGCTTTACCGGTGCCACTCTGAGATGATCAATACTATTATTAGGAGCTGGGAAACATTTCCATCAGGAGGGGATTGCACAAGTATGGAGGAGCACTATGGGCAGGAAGTGACAGACCCACATGCAGGATGTGACAGACCCACATGCAGGATGTGACAGACCCACATGCAGGAAGTGACAGACCCACATGCAGGAAGTGACAGACCCACATGCAGGAAGTGACAGACCCACATGCAGGATGTGACAGACCCACATGCAGGAAGTGACAGACCCACATGCAGGATGTGACAGACCCACATGCAGGAAATGACAGACCCACATGCAGGATGTGACAGACCCACATGCAGGAAGTGACAGACCCACATGCAGGAAGTGACAGACCCACATGCAGGATGTGACAGACCCACATGCAGGAAGTGACAGACCCACATGCAGGAAGTGACAGACCCACATGCAGGAAGTGACAGTCCCACATGCAGGAAGTGACAGACCCACATGCAGGATGTGACAGACCCACATGCAGGATGTGACAGACCCACATGCAGGAAGTGACAGACCCACATGCAGGAAGTGACAGACCCACATGCAGGAAGTGACAGTCCCACATGCAGGAAGTGACAGACCCACATGCAGGAAGTGACAGACCCACATGCAGGAAGTGACAGTCCCACATGCAGGAAGTGACAGACCCACATGCAGGAAGTGACAGACCCAGAGCACATGATGCAGAATGCTTAACACAGCAAATCCATAGAACAACACTGTTACTGCCAAACTCATTTGCATTCAACAATTTGATGAATTGAAATTAATATGAATTGTTCTATTGACCAAACTCAAGGAGCTGAGCTGAGCTGTAATCATATTTATAAACCACTGATAATAAAGAGACAAATGAAGAGTTGTATTTTTGTATATATTTTGTATTTTTGTTATATTCTGTAACTTAGAGGGTAAAACTATGATATATTATCAAAAAAGGTATAATGACATGTTATAGATCAGCGGTTCTCAACAGGGGTGCCTAGGCTAGGGTGACCATATTTTGATTTCCAAAAAAGAGGACATGCTGCCCCCCCACTCAGCCTCGAGATACTTAATGATACTCAGGCATGCGTTGCTCATGGGACGACAGGTTGCACTATGTTTTAATGACGCCACGTGCACGCACGCTCCCGCACATGCGCATAAATGTTCCCTCGCATAGCACAGACTAAAGACAATGCCTAATTGCCTCTATGAATGGAATGTAACACATTTCATTCACAAGTTTTGTGTGAATATATCTGAGAACGTATTTGAACACACCTGGCGACCGGCCGTATTGTTATGCAAAGTAGTACTTAGCGAGTTGGCGCATCAGTCGAGTGCAGCGCATTCCTGTGTGCACGCCCACGCACATGCACGGATGTGCTTCTGCTCACAGACTGGTTGCAACCCCGTCCCATGAGCAACGCATGCCTGATGATACTCAACGTTTACTCAAAGATGCATTATTGTTTTAATATATTTAAAGTATGCCTCCTCTGTATGGATATACAATTATTATTTATATTATTTTACTGTATATAACACAACAATATCTCTCTATAACCAAAGACACACCAAACCAAAGTTACTCAATAATCAACATGCTTGATTATGCCTAGAATTATCTGACAAATCTCAATGGCACAATAATAACTTAAAAATCAACCTGTAACAAAATAATAGCTCTCTTTTATAGTCTTACTGGACAAAAATAAATAACAAAATATATGAAATAATAGAAAATCCACAAATATCTCTTTGTATCTTGTCAACATCTGTATCATCCTCTCAATGCCTGGGAACAATGACAGCCACCATGTCTTGCTGTGAGAAAGCATCCTTCTGTATTCAATGTCAACTAAATCACAGTACTCCTTCAGGCTCTCAGTGCGCACAGTGTAAATGTGGATGTACTGGTAGATTTTGAACATGATATTCTCAAGGTCAACATCTATTGTGTCTGCCCCATGATGAACACCATTATTCAATATGTGTGCTGGGCAACCCACACCGATCAGTGTTGTTCTGCAGCAACCTCTTCAAATTAGCAAACACATTCTTTCCCCCTTCATCACGTCGGATTCCTCCAAGGTTTGTGTTGCAATTGTTGCCAGTAAATGCAATGCATTTTTTCAGACAAATCGTTTTTATTTGCCATGTTTCAATGAGATATTGTGCAATGGTTTCTGCTGTCTCATTTGGTGTATTTAACCTCGATTAATTTTGTTTGCATGCCACCCCTCTTCCAGTCAAAGTATTGTATTATGATTGGGAATATTTTCACTGCTCCATGGTGTAGAAACACCACAGTAGGGGAGCTCCCGTAGCTCACCGCATATCTCGGCGCTATTTCTGCGTCGGGGAAAACCGTGCTCGTCACGGATCTGGGGGACACGAGTTCGATTCCCGGACCCGCCGTCATTTCTCAGAATGTCTTCCCCTGCTCTACATCCCATTTCAACCTGTTTCTGTCGGTCATGCTTGACCAGAAAAGCGATAAACGCTAAAAAATAAAGTAAAAAAAAAAAAAAACACACCACAGTACTGGATTTGATTTGAGCGCTTCATGTGCGACATCAATCGAGTGGGGCATCGAGTGGGGCGCTATAACACATTGGCTTCGGATTTAGTGTGTGCAGTGCACTACTGAACTTTTTGGCAGTGTCAGAGTCTGGAAATGCCTTTTTTAGCAAGGCACTTGTGCAATCCATAGATTGTGATGTTTCACAGTATGAAATGCAAACGCACCCTCAACTTTGCAGACAAACTCTCAACTTGCACATGTCCATGTGCGCTTTAAGATCGCCTGCACCTTTATTGGACACACACGTGTATGTGCAAGCTTTGCACGCGGTGCACTCCGCCTCCCATTTGTTCCGACGGGTCGGTACATTTGGAATTTCTTCTGCAGTTCATCTGTAAAAGTACATTTGCGCGCATTGTGAATGTGAGCGTAGTTGTAGAGCCGCCCACAAAGCTTCTCAGGGATTACGTCACACACACACAACAGATTACCGTAGTATGCAATGCGCGGCTAGTCAATTTAAGTATATGCAAACGGTCCGTGAAACCCGGGCATTTTCATGAATTTATAAACCCCCCCCCGGACAGGGCGTGAAAAGAGGACATGTCCGGGCAAAAGAGGACGTTTGGTCACCCGAGCCTAGGCACACTAGGGTGCCTCAGAGAGCTGCCAGGGCTGCCTTGAGATTTCTTTTAATATGATTAAAGAAAATGATCACTAAAGTGCTGATCTGTTGCAGCTGCACTGTTTTCCATGAAAATACCACATTTGGATAAGTTTGACCATTTCTCAAAAACTGAAAATCATAATATTTTTTATATGTTTTGGTAGCTTTTTCATTTTTTTTTATTGGACAAGTCCGGCAGAGAGGAAGGATGGGAGAGAGATATGGGGGAAGACATTCGGCAAAGGTCGCCGGGTCCGGGAGTCGAACCCGGGACGGCACCCTGAAAATCATTATTTAATAAAACACAGAAAAGGATCACCAAGTTACTCTGGATAAAGAACCCCTTTACAGACAACATTGAGACAAAGCTTCCCGACACATCTCCATCCAAACTCTTGGAAGAACTCATTGAAATCTCATCCGATACCACCTGGAGAGCTCGTTTCAGTGAAGTGCCCCTGGAAACATGTTGGTCTGAGTGTGGTGCTGAGTACCAAGTATCTCATGATGCAGCAGTTAAGGTGTTGATACCATTCAGCACCACATATCTGTGTGAAGCTGGCTTTTCATCCATGACAGCTCTGAAAACAAAATATAGGGCCAAGTTGAGCCTCGAGGATGAATGAATGAATGAATGAACACTTTATTTAACAGATTGCAGAATGGGTACAATACAGTACGGCTCAATACACACAATTGTTAAGGGGATGCAGACCAGAGAAAGACTTTAGTCTTGTTTCCATCAGGGTCCCCCATTTTCAATTCATATAGACATTTATGACATACACAACATACATGACATTTATGGCATATAGGGACATATAGGTATTTAGTACTGATACATTTGTGACATAAACGGTATTCAAATATACAGTACTGTTACCCCTAGATCCTGACAGAGTATATACATATGATGGGGAGGGGACTGTACATTACGAGGGGGTGGGTGGGTGGGAGGGAAATATACATACGGCGGGGAGGGAATATATACATGCGGTGGGGAGGAGACTGTCTATTAGGAGGTGGTGGGGGTTTTGGGCATTTACGGTGGCCAGTTTCGAATTGCAGCCTCCTGTAGGTGCTCTTTAAGAGCGGTTTTGAATGTGGGTAGGGATTCACATTCCTTTACAGCTTTAGGTAGGGTGTTCCACATTGATGTGGCATAATTGCGAAATGTATTTAGTCCCTTGTTTGAGCCGAATCTGGGTTTAACATGATTTGTTGAGCTTCCTCTGGTGTAGTGGTTGTGGTATTCACTGACCTTTGGGAAGTATTTTGACATGTACATTGGTACAGGGGAGGAAACTAACTTTTTGGCTTACCAGCCAACTGGCGAGTATCTGATTTTTTTTTACCAGCCAAACAGATTTTTTACCAGCCAAAAAAATATCGCTAATTGTGATAATTACTTCTTTGTATGTCTTCGTCTAAATAGATTTTCAATCATAGTAATAATCACACCGTGTCTCTTCTCTTTAAAATATTTATTAGCATAAAACATTAATAACAGTGTCTCTACTCTTCACAATATTAGCATAAAACATGAAAGAGGGATCTATTCTGGACTGGGTTGGGCTGAACTGGGCAGTGAAAGATGCTGGGTTGGACTGGGTTGGGCAGTGAAAGAAAAGAAAAAAAAGTATGTTGTGAAGTGTATAGATAGATGTGAAATGTATAGATGTAGCAGTACTGTCTATCTGTATGTCGTGTATGTCATATGTTATGATTAATTGAAAATGGGGGACCCTGATGTAAACAAGACGAAAGCCTTTCTCTGGTCTGCATCCCCTTAACAATTGTGTGTATTGAGCCGTACTGTATTGTACCCATTCTGCAATCTGTTAATAAAGTTTTCAATCAATCAATCAAGTTAACTTTGAACCTCGGTTGTCAAGCCGCGTCAATATTGTGTATGCATCTGAGTGGCATCACAACGGTGTTCACTGTGCCTTTAAGACGGCACGGTGGTCTTACGACAGTGCTGTGAAGTACCGTCAAGTGTTGTGGTAACGTCAGTTGGGTTGGTGTGCTGTTGTGCACTGGTTGAGCATGACTGCGATGTGCAAGCCAGGGGCTTTTGAGCATGAAATAAAATGTCTAACCTTAGGTCGTAGTCCGGTGCGTTTTTGGAAACAACAGATACACCTAGCTAGCATGGGGCTGGCTGCTTTGAGCACACGCGCGCACAGGGCTAACGTTAGCTAGCAAGCAGCTCTATAGCTAAAACGCTAACTAGAAGCTAACCACTGTATACAGTTCCAATAGACTAACATACACCTCTGTGATTTAAATGTGTCCTTGCCTTAGACTCGAGGGTTGGATGCAGTTCCCCGTTGGTCAGTCTGTCCGTTTTCCATCTTCTGCTGTGTTTAACGTTATCTGTTTGCGAGTGCTTCTTTGACTGATGGCTAGTACCGCGGGACTTTTATTAAACATTCTATATTTCCGCGGGTTGGCCAGTACTGCGGGAACTTTTATTAAACATTATATGTCTTGTGCAATGCTCTCGTGGCACTGTCAACTCGCCAGACTGGCGAGTGGTCTTCATGAATCACTCGCCAAACGTAAAAAATACTCGCATTTGGCGAGTAAAGTGTCCTAATTTCCTCCCCTGCATGGGTACCTTAGTCGTATAGTGTATCTTGTAGACCAGGCCCATTGCAAGTTGCTGTACTCTGTCGTCTACTCTAAGCCATCCTAGGTTGTCAAAGTGGGCAGGGGTGAGGTGGGTTCTGGGGGTAAGGTCAAGTAGTAGTCTGACCAGTTTGTTTTGTGATGTTTGTAATTTTGTTTTAAGCGCCTTTGAGGTGCTTTGGTACCATGAGGTGCACGCATAGTCGTAGTACCCTTGAATGAGTGCTCCTGCCAGAGTCTTCAGGGTATTCTTGTTTACCAGAGAGGAGATCCGGTACAAGAATCTAGTTCGTTGGTTGACTTTTTTTTATTACATTGGATGCCATTTTGTCACAGGAAAGATTTGCCTCTAGGATGGAACCCAGGTAGGTAATTTCGTCTTTCCTTGTGACAATATTGTCACCCACTGCAACTGAGAAGCCGTCGGTCTTGCTGAGTTTGTTATTTGAACCGAAGAGAATGGACTCTGTTTTGCCCATGTGTAATGATAGTTTGTTATCAGCGAGCCATATGCAGATTTTGCCTAGTTCCGAGCTGAGGGTTTTTTCAACCTGCAACTTGTTCTTGTCAGAGACCAGCAGGGCTGAGTCGTCCGCAAACAGGAACAAGTTGCAGTCACAGGCTGACGACATGTCATTTGCATAAATTAGGAAGAGTAGCGGTCCTAGTATGCTAGACATGCGTGTTGCCTTGTCAAAGATCTCCCCACGTATTGACCGTATTATTAGCCAGCAGCAGCAGACCTCGCATTGAGCTAGAAATGTCCATTGAGTGAACGAGTGCTTATCTTCTGTATTTATTTATATTTTTTGAGAAATGGTAACTTGGTGATCCTTTTCTGTATTTAAAAGAAATACATGATTTTCTGTTTTTGAGAAATGGTCACACTTATCCAAATATGCAATTTTAATGGAAAACAGTGCAGCTGCAACAGATAGCACTAGTGATAATTTTCTGTAATTTTATAAAAAACATATATGCTATTTGATTTACTACTACAAGCAGTGTAATGTCAACAGTACTAAGCCATTTAGACCTGAAACGCCATTTAGACCTTATTTTGAAAGCAAGCACTTTTGTCATCATTGTAGCAAAAAAGACAGGACCGGAAAAGTCTTTATCGTATGTAGGGGTGCCCTGGAATATTTTATTGGACACAGGGGTGCCTTGGCAGCAGAAAGGTTGAGAACCCCTGTTTAGATGACAATATCTAAAAGTCTGTCACTTCAGGAGAGCCTGGTGGAAGATATTTAAGGCTGAGACCACTTATCGATAATTGTCGATAACTGCGTGAAATCGATAAGTGGCATAACTTGTAGATTTTTTTGCATGTGTAAAAAAACGTTATACTATACTAAAACACTAGGTCTTGTGGCATGTTTTAGTTAAAACATCCCCATTTCATGTAAATTCAGTTGAATTGCAACTCTGCACTGTGCGTTCAATATGCAGTGCACTCCTCCATCACATCCAGAGACTGCAGATGGCGGCAACGACAAAGAATTGCTGCAAAATAAACATACATTTGTTGTTTAAATAATAATTAAAAAAATATATTATTATTATTATTATTATTTTATTTATACAAATAAAAATATAGATATTTATTAATAATTTTTACCCGATTTATCGATTCTTCCAAATGGCATATCGTCACGTCGCCTTAAAGATATTGCCCACATCCACTCTTCAAACAGCATGATGTGTCTAAAAAGTAAATATTAACCCTCAGAGACCTGTAGCCAGTCTCAGTTTTAAAGCCAACATATTGGTGTCATACATTACAACCAGGTGGCCTTAGGAATCCATCGTCATGCCAGCGATAGATAATGCTCCATTTTGACGAGTGAAAAACTGGCAAGGCCATCTTCACCTCCCGAGCTCCGGGAGGGTCATCAAAGAGAAGCCGCCTATGTCTTATACTGTACTATCATGCACTCTACCTACTATACTATGTCTTTATACTGTACTATCATGCACTCTACCTACTATACTATGTCTTTATACTGTACTATCATGCACTCTACCTACTATACTATGTCTTTATACTGTACTATCATGCACTCTACCTACTATACTATGTCTTTATACTGTACTATCATGCACTCTACCTACTATACTATGTCTTTATACTGTACTATCATGCACTCTACCTACTATACTATGTCTTTATACTGTACTATCATGCACTCTACCTACTATACTATGTCTTTATACTGTACTATCATGCACTCTACCTACTATACTATGTCTTTATACTGTACTATCATGCACTCTACCTACTATACTATGTCTTTATACTGTACTATCATGCACTCTACCTACTATACTATGTCTTTATACTGTACTATCATGCACTCTACCTACTATACTATGTCTTTATACTGTACTATCATGCACTCTACCTACTATACTATGTCTTTATACTGTACTATCATGCACTCTACCTACTATACTATGTCTTTATACTGTACTATCATGCACTCTACCTACTATACTATGTCTTTACTACTATGCACTCAACACTGCAGCACCCAAGTTTCAGCATGAATGAATGAAAACTTTATTAACACATTGTAGAATGGGTACAATACAGTACGGCTCAATACACACAATTGTTAAGGGGGTGCAGACCAGAGAAAGACTTTCGTGTTGTTTACATCAGGGTCCCGCCATTTTCATTTCATAGTGACATTTATGACATACACACAATACATGACATCATGACATTTATGATAGGGGGCCATACATACACGACATACTGTACACAGGTATATAGTACTGTTACATTTGTGACATATATGATATGCAACTATACTGTACAGTACTGTTACCCAGAGATCCTAACAGAAAATATAATATATACATATGATGAGGAGGAGACTGTACATTAGGAGAGGGTGGGTGGGAGAGAAATATACATATGATGGGGAGGAGAGACTGTACATTAGGAGGTCAGCACTGTTTGATGAACATCGTTACTCGGCTGAAAGAGTTGTACCTTCCTGCTGACTTGTCGTACAGAACAGAAGACTGCTAATCCCATGCAGTCCCTCCTAGACACGCCCACTCCATGCTAATCCATGCAGCCCTGCATAGACACGCCCACTACATGCTAATCCATGCAGCCCTGCATAGACACGCCCACTACATGCTAATCCCATGCATTCCGGGGCAAAGAGCATCTTTTTGGGCAGGCAGTATGTAGTATATGAATGTGCTATTTTCACCTATTCTAAAAATGCTGAATTAAAATATCTCTGCATAATGAGGTCTCTGAACAGTCCTGGAATAGACCTGTCTCAAACCCCGCCCTCTTTTCTTGATCCTCCAATCACAACTGTCGCTTACCTCAAGCGACAGTTGTGATTGGAGGATCAAGAAAAGGGGGCGGGGTTTTGAGACAGGTCCAATTGCATACTTTGGGTCTGACTGGAAAGCTGAGACTGTTCTCTTGGATAATAATCACAGTTTAATCACAGCCCATGAAACCTCTCCTCCACAAACCAGAGACCGAGGAGGGCGTTCAGATAATGTTGGCAAATACAACACATTCTGAGCAACGTCCAGAACAGAAGTGCTCGCCGTCCAATGGACCTGTCTCAAACCCCCGCCCTCTTTTCTTGATCCTCCAATCACAACTGTCGCTTACCTCGGACAAACTTGGTTTGTCCGAGGTAAGCGACAGTCGTGATTGGAGGATCAAGAAAAGAGGGCGGGGTTTGAGACAGGTCCAATTGCGGGAAAAATGCAACGTTTTTGATACCGAATCACATCGCATGATTTTGTGCCATCTTGGTATATTAACCCTTTCACTACCACCACACTACAGAATGTTAACCATTTCACTGCGACACTGCAGAAGGTTAACCCTTTCTTTCACTGCCATACGCCACAAAGGGTTAATGTGATATTTTGGAGGGATTCTTGACCATGTTTATCAATTCTCAAGTGATGAAAAATGGTTAAATCTTGCACCAAATCTCTAACAAAATGTAATGGTACTGTGCACAGGACCGGCCACCACACACAATCAGCCCTTATATACTCTAAAACAAGCCCTTATATACTCTAAAACAAGCCCTTATATACTCTAAAACAAGCCCTTATATACTCTAAAAAAGCCCTTATATACTCTAAAACAAGCCCTTATATACTCTAAAACAAGCCCTTATATACTCTAAAAAAGCCCTTATATACTCTAAAACAAGCCCTTATATACTCTAAAACAAGCCCTTATATACTCTAAAACAAGCCCTTATATACTCTAAAACAAGCCCTTATATACTCTAAAACAAGCCCTTATATACTCTAAAACAAGCCCTTATATACTCTAAAACAAGCCCTTATATACTCTAAAATAGGCGCCCAACCAAAACACAATGTCTATTACAGATACATGACTAGACAAAACTCGACACATGGTGCTGAGCTGCATCTCACATTCATCTCCAGGTCCTCAGCTTTCACATGACGTACACCACTTCTGTGTGGCATCTCCTGTTGACCTGCTATTTCCCCCTAAAAGGTCCCCTGCCCCCCCCCCCCCCCCCCCCACCCCCTCCTAAAAAAAGATTAAAACGGGTCTGTGGTGTGTCTCTAAGGGTTAATAAGCCTATTGTTCCACAAAAACATTTTCCAATTAGCGTCAACAACTGGAAAAATGGAAGTCCCTTCCCCCTGGGCCAGAGGCCCTCTCACCCTCCACTCAGGAAGTGAGCGGTTGCAGCATTTATTTTTCATACGGTTTTTCCTCATAATAACAACACAGCTCTCTCTCGCTCTCTAACCCGCGGGCAGAGAAGAGGGTAGAGCGCTGTGGCACAGGCTCCTGCCGTTATCGACCGCAGGCTTTCAGCCAGGAGGGGCACCCGCGGCAAGCCTCTCATTCTGGGCCAAACAAACCACCATCTCTGTGTCCCCTGAAGTGTGGCGTGAAGACAACTGAGCCCCGTCACACTCTCTCTCCACCCCGTCACACTCTCTCTCCACCCCGTCACACTCTCTCTCCACCCCGTCAAACCCTCTCTCCACCCCGTCACACTCTCTCTCCACCCCGTCACACTCACTCTCCACCCCGTCACACTCTCTCTCCAGCCCGTCTCTCTCTCTCTCCACCCCGTCACTCTCTCTCTCCACCCCGTCACACTCTCTCTCTCCACCCCGTCACTCTCTCTCTCCACCCCGTCACACTCTCTCTCCACCCCGTCACACTCTCTCTCCACCCCATCACACCCTCTCTCCACCCCGTCACACTCACTCTCCACCCCGTCACACTCTCTCTCCAGCCCGTCACTCTCTCTCTCCACCCCGTCACTCTCTCTCTCCACCCCGTCACTCTCTCTCTCCACCCCGTCACTCTCTCTCTCCACCCCGTCACACTCTCTCTCGCCACCCCATCACTCTCTCTCTCCACCCCGTCACTCTCTCTCTTCACCCCATCACACTCTCTCTCTCCACCCCGTCACTCTCTCTCTCCAGCCCGTCACTCTCTCTCTCTCCACCCCGTCACTCTCTCTCTCCACCCCATCACTGTCTCTCTCCACCCCGTCACTCTCTCTCTCTCCACCCCGTCACTCTCTCTCTCCACCCCGTCACTCTCTCTCTCTCCACCCCGTCACACTCTCTCTCTCCACCCCGTCACTCTCTCTCTCCACCCTGTCTCTCTCTCTCCACCCCGTCACTCTCTCTCTCCACCCCGTCACACTATCTCTCCACCCCGTCACTATCTCTCTCTCCACCCCGTCACTCTCTCTCTCCACCCCGTCACTCTCTCTCTCTCCACCCTGTCTCTCTCTCTCCACCCCGTCACTCTCTCTCTCCACCCAGTCACTCTCTCTCTCTCCACCCTGTCTCTCTCTCTCCACCCCGTCACTATCTCTCTCCACCCCGTCACTCTCTCTCTCCAGCCCGTCACTCTCTATCTCTCCACCCCGTCACTCTCTCTCTCCACCCCGTCACACACTCTCTCTCCACCCCGTCTCTCTCTCTCCACCCCGTCACTCTCTCTCTCTCCACCCCGTCACACTCTCTCTCCAGCCCGTCACTCTCTCTCTCCACCCCGTTACTCTCTCTCTCTCTCCACCCCGTCACACTCTCTCTCTCTCTCCACCCCGTCACTCTCTCTCTCTCCACCCTGTCACTCTCTCTCTCTCCACCCTGTCTCTCTCTCTCCAGGCCGTCACACTCTCTCTCTCGCCACCCCGTCACACTCTCTCTCCAGCCCGTCACTCTCTCTCTCCACCCCGTCACACTCTCTCTCTCTCCACCCCGTCACTCTCTCTCTCTCCAGGCCATCACACTCTCTCTCTCCACCCCATCACTCTCTCTCTCCACCCCGTCACTCTCTCTCTCTCCACCCAGTCACTCTCTCTCTCCACCCCGTCACACTCTCTCTCTCCACCCCATCTCTCTCTCTCTCCACCCCGTCACTCTCTCTCTCTTCACCCCGTCACACTCTCTCTCTCCACCCCGTCACTCTCCCTCTCCACCCCATCACTCTCTCTCTCCACCCCGTCACTCTCTCTCTCCACCCCGTCACTCTCTCTCTCTCCACCCCGTCACTCTCTCTCTCTTCACCCCGTCACTCTCTCTCTCTTCACCCCGTCACACTCTCTCTCTCCACCCCGTCACTCTCCCTCTCCAGCCCGTCACTCTCTCTCTCCAGCCCGTCACACTCTCTCTCTCCACCCCGTCACTCTCTCTCTCTCCACCCCGTCACTCTCTCTCTCCACCCCGTCACTCTCTCTCTCCACCCAGTCACTCTCTCTCTCTCCACCCCGTCACTCTCTCTCTCCACCCCGTCACACTCTCTCTCTCCACCCCGTCACTCTCTCTCTCTCTCCACCCCGTCTCTCTTTCTCCACCCCGTCACACACTCTCTCTCCACCCCGTCTCTCTCTCTCCACCCCGTCACTCTCTCTCTCTCCACCCCGTCACTCTCTCTCTCTCCACCCCGTCACACTCTCTCTCCAGCCCGTCACTCTCTCTCTCCACCCCGTTACTCTCTCTCTCCACCCCGTCACTCTCTCTCTCTCTCCACCCCGTCACTCTCTCTCTCCACCCCGTCACTCTCTCTCTCCACCCCGTCTCTCTCTCTCCACCCCGTCACTCTCTCTCTCTCCACCCCGTCACTCTCTCTCTCTCCACCCCGTCTCTCTCTCTCCACCCCGTCACTCTCTCTCTCTCCACCCCGTCACTCTCTCTCTCTCCACCCTGTCACACTATCTCTCCACCCTGTCTCTATCTCTCCACCCCGTCACTCTCTCTCTCCACCCCGTCACTCTCTCCACCCCGTCACTCTCTCCACCCCGTCACTCTCTCTCTCTCCACCCCGTCACTCTCTCTCTCTCCACCCCGTCACACTCTCTCTCTCTCCAGCCCGTCACTCACTCTCTCCACCCCGTCACACTCTCTCTCCACCCCGTCACACTCTCTCTCCACCCCGTCACACTCTCTCTCCACCCCGTCACTCTCTCTCTCCACCCCGTCACACTCTCTCTCCACCCCGTCACTTTCTCTCTCCACCCCGTCACTCTCTCTCTCCACCCCGTCACTCTCTCTCTCCACCCCGTTACTCTCTCTCTCCACCCCGTCACTCTCTCTCTCTCCACCCCGTCACACTCTCTCTCTCTCCAGCCCGTCACTCTCTCTCTCCACCCCGTCACTCTCTCCACCCCGTCACTCTCTCCACCCCGTCACTCTCTCTCTCTCCACCCCGTCACACTCTCTCTCTCTCCACCCCGTCACTCTCTCTCTCTCCACCTTGTCACTCTCTCTCTCTCCACCCCGTCACTCTCTCCACCCCGTCACTCTCTCTCTCTCCACCTTGTCACTCTCTCTCTCTCCACCCCGTCACACTCTCTCTCTCTCCAGCCCGTCACTCTCTCCACCCGGCTCTTCAGCCCTCGGCTGGAATACTGATGCACACAGAGAGGAGGCCTCACAACGGCCCGTGGCGGTTCAGCCCGTGTGAGCTTGTAATGGAGATAAGAGTATTAAGTAAGTAAGTAAGTACACCCCGTGATGGCTTAGTACACATGATCACACACACACACACACACACACACACACACACACACACACACACACACACACACACACACACACACACACACACACACACACACACACACACACCACACACACACACACACACACACACACACACACACACACAGGTCCTCCCACTCTCACCGCTTAATGGCGTCCATGCAGAGGACCGGACCTTCCCCCCGCGTGCGACCTCACGTTGAGATGAACAAGAAGAGGTCGTGTTTCTAAATGTTATCATCTGCCGTGCAGCCTCTGGTGTGTGTGTGTGTGTGTGTGTGTGTGTGTGTGTGTGTGTGTGTGTGTGTGTGTGCGTGCGTGTGTGTGTGTGTGTGTGTGCGCAGGCAACTCTGCTTTTGTAACTATGTGTGTGTGTTTCAGTATGTGTGTGTGTGTGTGTGTGTGTGTGTGTGTGTGTGTGTGTGTGTGTGTGTGTGTGTGTGTGTGTGTGTGTGTGTGTGTGTGTGTGTGTGTACGCATGCATGTGTGTGCCTGCAACTCTGCTCGTGCAACTGTGTGTGTGTCTTGTGTATGTGTTTGAGTGTGTGTGCGTGTGTGTGTGTGTGAGTGTGTGTGTGCGTGTGTGTGTGTGTGTGTGTGTGTGTTTGAGTGTGTATGTTTATGTGTGTGTGTGTGTGTGTGTGTGTGTGTGTGTGTGTGTGTGTGCGTGCGTGTGTGTGTGTGTTGCCAGAGGCCTTTGGGGAATGCGATTGATGTCGCACATGATCTCATCTTAATAACACCTGTGCGCTGGCTGTCGCTGAGCACCTGGCCTGCTATTCATTACTACAGAGAGAGAGAACACACCGCCTGGAGCTGCAACCTGTCTCTGGGATGGAAACACAGGAAAGTCTTCTGATAAATGGATTTTCTTTCCCTTTTCTTTTTTTTTAGATCACCCAGAACTGCTTTTTTGACGTCACACACACATTCGTGAAAGTGCACGGAATTCCTATTCCAAGGCCCATGGCCACCTACTGGCCCTTGACCACACTAAGGCTGAGACGATATGCCATTTGGAAGAATCGATAAATCGGGACAAAATTATCGATAAATATCGATATTTGAATTAAAAAAATATATAGAAAAAGTGTGGTTGCCGCCATCTTTAGTGTTACAGATTTCCCTGTTTCAAAACGACCACAGTGATCCTTCTCATGTTACAGTCGCTGCACAGTGCAGAGTCGCATCCCCCCATGAAATTGGAATGTTTTAACTAAAACATGCCACAAGACCTAGTATTTTAGTATAGTATTAAAGTATAAGTGATGCCACTTATTGATTTCATGCAGTTATCAATAAATGGGTAAGTGGTCTGAGCCTTGGACCACACTAAGTAGAGCGGCGCGCCAGTGACGGAGGCGCCGTGCTGCAGGGCCGGGTCACAACACTACTGTCCCCTGGAGGAGGGGTGTGATCAGGACGGGGGCCCACTCTGCTGCCCCCTGGAGGAGGGGTGTGATCAGGACGGGGGCCCACTCTGCTGCCCCCTGGAGGAGGGGTGTGATCAGGACGGGGGCCCCACTCTGCTGCAGGGCCGGGTCACAACACTACTGTCCCCTGGAGGAGGGGGGGTGTGATCAGGACGGGGCCCCACTCTGCTGCAGGGCCGGGTCACAACACTACTGTCCCCTGGAGGAGGGGGGGTGTGATCAGGACGGGGCCCCACTCTGCTGCAGGGCCCCGGGTCACAACACTACTGTCCCCTGGAGGAGGGGTGTGATCAGGACGGGGCCCCACTCTGCTGCAGGGCCGGGTCACAACACTACTGCCCCCTGGAGGAGGGGTGTGATCAGGACGATGTTGATGACATGTCAGATGACATCGTGGTTATTATGACAGGGTTGCCACAGACATTGAAAACATTTATTCAAGGACTTTTTTTTTTTTTTTTTTTTACTTTATTTTTTAGCGTTTATCGCTTTTCTGGTCAAGCATGACCGACAGAAACAGGTTGAAACGGGATGTAGAGCAGGGGAAGACATTCTGAGAAATGACGGCGGGTCCGGGAATCGAACTCGTGTCCCCCAGATCCGTGACGCGGCACGGTTTTTCCCCGACGCAGAAATAGCGCCGAGATATGCGGTGAGCTACGGGAGCTCCCCTATTCAAGGACTTTCAAGTACTTTTCCAAGCACACGTTCATTTAAAAAGGGCATTTAAAAGGATACAATTCACTTTTAAATGCAGTTTTTTTTTTATAGAAATAAAAGATGTATTTCTTGATTCAGAACAATTTGATCATAGATGAACAAAACTTTCAATGCGAATGGTTGATTTGAATTTCAAGGACTTTTTAAGCACCTTGTTAACAAATGGGCTGTTTTCAAGGAATCAAGCACTTTAAGCACTTCAAGGACCTTGTGCGAACCCTGCCTGGAGGAGTGTGATCAGTATGATGTTGATGATGTGTCAGATGACATCTTGGTTATTATGACGAATGATCACTCAGCCAATGTAATCTTGTGTTAACCCCCCCCCCCCCCCCCCGTGGACTCACGAGTTCTAGCTCCGAGTCTAGATCTCCCAGATCCACACGTCAGACAAACATAGCGGCACGTACTGTACTGTACTGTACTGTACTCCAACAGAGGCTTATCTAAAGCAAACCAGTGGTTAAGGACACTTTCTGCACAACATGTTGCTGCGCAGGCAGACCTTGAACTCTGAACTGTGGAGAAACGGGAAAATGCTTTAACCCTTTCACTACCACACTACAGAAGGTTAACCCTTTCACTACCACACTACAGAAGGTTAACCCTTTCACTACCACACTACAGAAGGTTAACCCTTTCACTGCCACACTACAGACGGTTAACCTTTCACTACCACACTACAGAAGGTTAACCTTTCACTACCACACTACAGAAGGTTAACCTTTCACTACCACACTACAGAAGGTTAACCCTTTCACTACCACACTACAGATGGTTAACCTTTCACTACCACACTACAGAAGGTTAACCCTTTCACTACCACACTACAGAAGGTTAACCATTTCACTACCACACTACAGAAGGTTAACCCTTTCACTACCACACTACAGAAGGTTAACCCTTTCACTACCACACTACAGAAGGTTAACCCTTTCACTACCACACTACAGAAGGTTAACCCTTTCACTACCACACTACAGAAGGTTAACCTTTCACTACCACACTACAGACGGTTAACCCTTTCACTACCACACTACAGAAGGTTAACCCTTTCACTACCACACTACAGAAGGTTAACCTTTCACTACCACACTACAGACGGTTAACCCTTTCACTACCACACTACAGAAGGTTAACCTTTCACTACCACACTACAGAAGGTTAACCATTTCACTACCACACTACAGAAGGTTAACCCTTTCACTACCACACTACAGAAGGTTAACCATTTCACTACCACACTACAGAAGGTTAACCCTTTCACTACCACACTACAGATGGTTAACCCTTTCACTACCACACTACAGAAGGTTAACCCTTTCACTACCACACTACAGACGGTTAACCCTTTCACTACCACACTACAGATGGTTAACCTTTCACTACCACACTACAGCAGGTTAACCTTTCACTACCACACTACAGAAGGTTAACCTTTCACTACCACACTACAGAAGGTTAACCTTTCACTACCACACTACAGAAGGTTAACCTTTCACTACCACACTACAGAAGGTTAACCTTTCACTACCACACTACAGAAGGTTAACCCTTTCACTACCACACTACAGAAGGTTAACCCTTTCACTACCACACTACAGACGGTTAACCCTTTCACTACCACACTACAGATGGTTAACCTTTCACTACCACACTACAGAAGGTTAACCCTTTCACTACCACACTACAGACGGTTAACCCTTTCACTACCACACTACAGATGGTTAACCCTTTCACTACCACACTACAGCAGGTTAACCTTTCACTACCACACTACAGAAGGTTAACCTTTCACTACCACACTACAGAAGGTTAACCTTTCACTACCACACTACAGAAGGTTAACCTTTCACTACCACACTACAGAAGGTTAACCCTTTCACTACCACACTACAGCAGGTTAACCTTTCACTACCACACTACAGAAGGTTAACCTTTCACTACCACACTACAGAAGGAAGGTTAACCCTTTCACTACCACACTACAGAAGGTTAACCTTTCACTACCACACTACAGAAGGTTAACCATTTCACTACCACACTACAGAAGGTTAACCTTTCACTACCACACTACAGAAGGTTAACCTTTCACTACCACACTACAGAAGGTTAACCTTTCACTACCACACTACAGAAGGTTAACCATTTCACTACCACACTACAGAAGGTTAACCTTTCACTACCACACTACAGAAGGTTAACCTTTCACTACCACACTACAGAAGGTTAACCTTTCACTACCACACTACAGAAGGTTAACCTTTCACTACCACACTACAGAAGGTGAACCTTTCACTACCACACTACAGAAGGTTAACCTTTCACTACCACACTACAGCAGGTTAACCTTTCACTACCACACTACAGACGGTTAACCCTTTCACTACCACACTACAGAAGGTTAACCCTTTCACTACCACACTACAGAAGGTTAACCTTTCACTACCACACTACAGACGGTTAACCCTTTCACTACCACACTACAGAAGGTTAACCTTTCACTACCACACTACAGAAGGTTAACCATTTCACTAACACACTACAGAAGGTTAACCCTTTCACTACCACACTACAGAAGGTTAACCATTTCACTACCACACTACAGAAGGTTAACCCTTTCACTACCACACTACAGATGGTTAACCCTTTCACTACCACACTACAGAAGGTTAACCCTTTCACTACCACACTACAGACGGTTAACCCTTTCACTACCACACTACAGATGGTTAACCCTTTCACTACCACACTACAGAAGGTTAACCCTTTCACTACCACACTACAGACGGTTAACCCTTTCACTACCACACTACAGATGGTTAACCTTTCACTACCACACTACAGAAGGTTAACCTTTCACTACCACACTACAGAAGGTTAACCTTTCACTACCACACTACAGAAGGTTAACCTTTCACTACCACACTACAGAAGGTTAACCTTTCACTACCACACTACAGAAGGTTAACCCTTTCACTACCACACTACAGAAGGTTAACCCTTTCACTACCACACTACAGACGGTTAACCCTTTCACTACCACACTACAGATGGTTAACCTTTCACTACCACACTACAGAAGGTTAACCCTTTCACTACCACACTACAGACGGTTAACCCTTTCACTACCACACTACAGATGGTTAACCCTTTCACTACCACACTACAGCAGGTTAACCTTTCACTACCACACTACAGAAGGTTAACCTTTCACTACCACACTACAGAAGGTTAACCTTTCACTACCACACTACAGAAGGTTAACCTTTCACTACCACACTACAGAAGGTTAACCCTTTCACTACCACACTACAGCAGGTTAACCTTTCACTACCACACTACAGAAGGTTAACCTTTCACTACCACACTACAGAAGGAAGGTTAACCCTTTCACTACCACACTACAGACGGGTTAACCCTTTCACTACCACACTACAGACGGTTAACCCTTTCACTACCACACTACAGAAGGTTAACCTTTCACTACCACACTACAGAAGGTTAACCCTTTCACTACCACACTACAGAAGGTTAACCCTTTCACTACCACACTACAGACGGTTAACCCTTTCACTACCACACTACAGAAGGTTAACCTTTCACTACCACACTACAGAAGGTTAACCCTTTCACTACCACACTACAGAAGGTTAACCCTTTCACTACCACACTACAGAAGGTTAACCCTTTCACTACCACACTACAGAAGGTTAACCATTTCACTACCACACTACAGAAGGTTAACCCTTTCACTACCACACTACAGAAGGTTAACCTTTCACTACCACACTACAGAAGGTTAACCTGTCTGTAGTGTGGTAGTGAAAGAGTTTAAACTGCAGAACGTTCAGTACTTTTCCGGTAACAAGATCTCGCTCTTCCAACACACTACCAGGCCAGACAGACAGAGGGTGACAGAGGTGAGAGAGAGGAGCGCTCGGTCGGTTATGTAAAGTCTCCACGTCCCTTTTAGCCTGGTTTCCAGAGCCACGCACGCACGCTCTCGCTCTGTGGGATACTGCTGCTGCAGCCCGCAAGATTATTATTTGTTTTATTTTATTATTATAATTCTTTACCTTTATTTAGCCAGATAAAACATTAAGAACAGGTCTCTTATTTACAATGTCAATCTGGTCCAAGAGGCTCCAACAGGAGTACAAATACACATCTACATAATATATACATACATACATCAGCTAGACAATAGAGCTCGGCAATAGAGATAAATATTCCATCAGTTTCTGACATCTCTGTAGAAGGTAGAACATTTTACAATTAAGGCACAATGGCCGTTTTAACACATAAAGTGCTCTTTAAACAGCACTGTGGGAGCAGGTGTACCAGGGGCAGCAGGTTCTCTCAGCTCAGCGGTGGCCGTCTAGCATCATGTGCTGTGATCCATCACTGTGTGTGTGTGTGTGTGTGTGTGTGTGTGTGTGTGTGTGTGTGTGTGTGTGTGTGTGTGTGTGTGTGTGTGTGTGTGTGTGTGTGTGTGTTTTGAGGCTGCCTGAATGCTAAGAGGAAAACAATCAAAGCACACAAAGCACAGCTATGCATAAGACACACACACACACACACACACACACACACACACACACACACACACACACACACACACACACACACACACACACACACACACACACACACACACACACATTAGAGCATTGCTCATACACACACCTGTGCACGCAAACA
>NC_140181.1:106853586-106864140 GCF_963971535.1 Notolepis coatsorum | reverse complement strand
TGTCCCCCTGGAGGAGGGGTGTGATCAGGACGGGGGGCCCCACTCTGCTGCAGGGCCGGGTCACAACACTACTGTCCCCTGGAGGAGGGGTGTGATCAGGACGGGGCCCCACTCTGCTGCAGGGCCGGGTCACAACACTACTGCCCCCTGGAGGAGGGGGTGTGATCAGGACGGGGGCCCCACTCTGCTGCAGGGCCGGGTCACAACACTACTGTCCCCCTGGAGGAGGGGTGTGATCAGGACGGGGGCCCCACTCTGCTGCAGGGCCGGGTCACAACACTACTGTCCCCTGGAGGAGGGGTGTGGTCAGGACGGGGGCCCCACTCTGCTGCAGGGCCGGGTCACAACACTACTGTCCCCTGGAGGAGGGGTGTGGTCAGGACGGGGGCCCCACTCTGCTGCAGGGCCGGGTCACAACACTACTGTCCCCTGGAGGAGGGGTGTGATCAGGACGGGGGGCCCCACTCTGCTGCAGGGCCGGGTCACAACACTACTGTCCCCTGGAGGAGGGGTGTGATCAGGACGGGGGGCCCCACTCTGCTGCAGGGCCGGGTCACAACACTACTGTCCCCTGGAGGAGGGGTGTGATCAGGACGGGGGCCCCACTCTGCTGCAGGGCCGGGTCACAACACTACTGCCCCCTGGAGGAGGGGTGTGATCAGGACGGGGCCCCACTCTGCTGCAGGGCCGGGTCACAACACTACTGTCCCCTGCCTGGAGGAGGGGTGTGATCAGGACGGGGCCCCACTCTGCTGCAGGGCCGGGTCACAACACTACTGTCCCCTGGAGGAGGGGGTGTGATCAGGACGATGTTGATGACATGTCAGATGACATCGTGGTTATTATGACAGGGTTGCTACAGACATTGAAAACATTTATTCAATGACCGACAGAAACAGGTTGAAATGGGATGTAGAGCAGGGGAAGACATTCTGAGAAATGACGGCGGGTCCGGGAATCGAACTCGTGTCCCCCAGATCCGTGACGCAGCACGGTTTTCCCCGACGCAGAAATAGCGCCGAGATATGCGGTGAGCTACGGGAGCTCCCCTATTCAAGGACTTTCAAGTACTTTTCCAAGCACACGTTCATTTAAAAAAGGGCATTTAAAAGGATACAATTCACTTTTAAATGCAGTTTTTTTTTATAGAAATAAAAGATGTATTTCTTGATTCAGAACAATTTTATCATAGATGAACAAAACTTTCAATGCGAATGGTTGATTTGAATTTCAAGGACTTTTTAAGCACCTTGTTAACAAATGGGCTGTTTTCAAGGAATCAAGCACTTTAAGCACTTCAAGGACCTTGTGCGAACCCTGCCTGGAGGAGTGTGATCAGTATGATGTTGATGACGTGTCAGATGACATCTTGGTTATTATGACGAATGATCACTCAGCCAATGTAATCTTGTGTTAACCCCCACCTCCCCCCCCCCCCCGTGGACTCACAAGTTCTAGCTCCGAGTCTAGATCTCCCAGATCCACACGTCAGACAAACATAGCGGCACGTACTGTACTGTACTGTACTGTACTGTACTGTACTCCAACAGAGGCTTATCTAAAGCAAACCAGCGGTTAAGGACACTTTCTGCACAACATGTTGCTGCGCAGGCAGACCTTGAACTCTGAACTGTGGAGAAACGGGAAAATGCTTTAACCCTTTCACTACCACACTACAGAAGGTTAACCCTTTCACTACCACACTACAGAAGGTTAACCCTTTCACTACCACACTACAGAAGGTTAACCCTTTCACTACCACACTACAGAAGGTTAACCCTTTCACTACCACACTACAGAAGGTTAACCCTTTCACTACCACACTACAGAAGGTTAACCTTTCACTACCACACTACAGACGGTTAACCCTTTCACTACCACACTACAGAAGGTTAACCTTTCACTACCACACTACAGAAGGTTAACCATTTCACTACCACACTACAGAAGGTTAACCCTTTCACTACCACACTACAGAAGGTTAACCTTTCACTACCACACTACAGAAGGTTAACCCTTTCACTACCACACTACAGAAGGTTAACCCTTTCACTACCACACTACAGAAGGTTAACCTTTCACTACCACACTACAGAAGGTTAACCCTTTCACTACCACACTACAGAAGGTTAACCCTTTCACTACCACACTACAGACGGTTAACCCTTTCACTACCACACTACAGACGGTTAACCCTTTCACTACCACACTACAGATGGTTAACCTTTCACTACCACACTACAGAAGGTTAACCTTTCACTACCACACTACAGATGGTTAACCTTTCACTACCACACTACAGAAGGTTAACCTTTCACTACCACACTACAGAAGGTTAACCATTTCACTACCACACTACAGAATGTTAACCCTTTCACTACCACACTACAGAAGGTTAACCCTTTCACTACCACACTACAGAAGGTTAACCCTTTCACTACCACACTACAGACGGTTAACCCTTTCACTACCACACTACAGAAGGTTAACCTTTCACTACCACACTACAGAAGGTTAACCATTTCACTACCACACTACAGAAGGTTAACCCTTTCACTACCACACTACAGAAGGTTAACCCTTTCACTACCACACTACAGAAGGTTAACCCTTTCACTACCACACTACAGAAGGTTAACCATTTCACTACCACACTACAGAAGGTTAACCCTTTCACTACCACACTACAGAAGGTTAACCTTTCACTACCACACTACAGAAGGTTAACCCTTTCACTACCACACTACAGACGGTTAACCCTTTCACTACCACACTACAGATGGTTAACCCTTTCACTACCACACTACAGCAGGTTAACCTTTCACTACCACACTACAGAAGGTTAACCTTTCACTACCACACTACAGAAGGTTAACCTTTCACTACCACACTACAGAAGGTTAACCATTTCACTACCACACTACAGAAGGTTAACCTTTCACTACCACACTACAGAAGGTTAACCTTTCACTACCACACTACAGAAGGTTAACCTTTCACTACCACACTACAGAAGGTTAACCATTTCACTACCACACTACAGAAGGTTAACCTTTCACTACCACACTACAGAAGGTTAACCTTTCACTACCACACTACAGAAGGTTAACCTGTCTGTAGTGTGGTAGTGAAAGAGTTTAAACTGCAGAACGTTCAGTACTTTTCCGGTAACAAGATCTCGCTCTTCCAACACACTACCAGGCCAGACAGACAGAGGGTGACAGAGAGTGAGAGAGAGGAGCGCTCGGTCGGTTATGTAAAGTCTCCACGTCCCTTTTAGCCTGGTTTCCAGAGCCACGCACGCACGCTCTCGCTCTGTGGGATACTGCTGCTGCAGCTGCTGCAAGATTATTATTTGTTTTATTTTATTATTATTATTTTTTTTTACCTTTATTTAGCCAGATAAAACATTAAGAACAGGTCTCTTATTTACAATGTCAATCTGGTCCAAGAGGCTCCAACAGGAGTACAAATATACATATACATAATATATACATACATACATCAGCTAGACAATAGAGCTCGGCAATAGAGATAAATATTCCATCAGTTTCTGACATCTCTGTAGAAGGTAGAACATTTTACAATTAAGGCACAATGGCCGTTTTAACACATAAAGTGCTCTTTAAAACAGCACTGTGGGAGCAGGTAGACCAGGAGCAGCAGGTTCCGTCAGCTCAGCGGTGGCCGTCTAGCATCATGTGCTGTGATCCATCACTGTGTGTGTGTGTGTGTGTGTGTGTGTGTGTGTGTGTGTGTGTGTGTGTTTTGAGGGCTGCCTGAATGCTAAGAGGAAAACAATCAAAGCACACAAAGCACAGCTATGCATAAGACACACACACACACACCACACACACACACACACACACACACACACAACACACACACACACACACACACACACACACACACACACGTTAGAGCATTGCTCATACACACACCTGTGCACGCAAACACACACACACACACGTTAGAGCATTTGCTCATACACACACCTGTGCACACAAACACACACACACACACACACGTTAGAGCATTGCTCATAACACACACCTGTGCACACAAACACACACACACACACACACACGTTAGAGCATTGCTCATACACACACCTGTGCACACAAACACACACACATGTTAGAGCATTGCTCATACACACACCTGTGCACGCAAACACACACACACACGTTAGAGGCATTGCTCATACACACACCTGTGCACACAAACACACACACACACACACGTTAGAGCATTGCTCATACACACACCTGTGCATGGAAAGTATGTGTATATCCCGGACCGTAGTTTATTTTATTCCTTATTCTTAGGCAATTTTTTGTTATTTCTTATTCGTGATTTGTTTTGTCAACCTAAATGTTTACTGGTAGCGCCTCGGATAATTAAAGTATTTTCTATTCTATGTGTGCAGACTCACACACACACACACACACACACACACACACCCACACACACACACACACACACACACACACACACACACACACACACACACACACACACACACACACACACACGTACATCACACACTTCCACTTCCCCCATCCACTGGCAGAGATAACTGAAGTGACACCAAAAGCTACGTGCACTCCCTCCCTCCCCACGCACTAGAGAGTTGGAGGGACGTGTCCTAACTAAGCCACCCCCCCCCCCCCCCCCCCCCCCCCCCCCCAGACCCGGCTGTGTGTTCCAGTCGTCTGTCTTCGTGGCA
This sequence comes from Notolepis coatsorum, assembly GCF_963971535.1. Lineage (NCBI taxonomy): Eukaryota > Metazoa > Chordata > Actinopteri > Aulopiformes > Paralepididae > Notolepis > Notolepis coatsorum. The sequence goes on along the minus strand of NC_140181.1, from coordinate 106,859,411 downwards.
CAGCGGGGGGGGGGGGGGGGGGCGTGTAATTAACTTGGTCACAATGTGATGACGAATCAGAAGCGCTGCTGCAGGAAACATCAAGGGCTTCACACACAAGATGGAAGTGGGTTCCCCTCCCTCATTGGCCCATTAAATCACTGTTGCGACGTCCCATCTGGTCGAATCAAACTTTTACAGTACCCGCAGTAAACGCAAAAGGGGGCAATAAAGGGAAATTCATACGGCGGGGCTGTTTTCTTTTTATGTGATTGGTAGGCACTTTCATCACTGCTCTTTTTCTTTTTTTATAATTATTATTTTTAAAACAACAATAACTCTTCCGCCCCCCCAACAAGGCCCTGTGCCTCCTCCCACACTCCGACGACTGTTCATACCAAACTGTAAATGTTTTTTTATACCGTTTTCTAAAAGCCTGGTCGAAAAATTGTTTCAGATATTATCACAATATGAAATAGCTACTACTGCACTCCACTGAATTACAAGCACAACCACACGAGCAAAACCACTTCCACCTCTCTGTGCTACAGTCCACTGTATTCATACTAGGGATGCACCGATATGAAAATTTGCCACCGATACCGATACCGATACTTGTGGCAAAATATTTTTTTTTTAATATTTTTTAAATATAAATTCTTTTTGTAATATTTTTTTTATGAAACTACTGTATATTTGTCTTACAAATTGTGCCCACCGATATGAACATAGGCCTCTTTACTTACTTAAAAAAAGGAAACATCAAGAAATAGCACTATCTCTCTCCCAGTATGTTCTGCAGGGCTGCAGCTAGATACTAGTTCTCCCAGCATGGTCTACCTGCTGGGCTGCAGCGAGATACTATTGTCTCAACCAATGACATTTTGATTGACAGTCGATTCTGCCAATTACGTCACACACCGCTTGCACCCGCCTCTGCTGTTACCACCAATCGGCAAGCGTGTTGCATTTTTTACTCCTGCTTTTGTCCGCCATTGAGTGTGTGTGTGGGCCGGGGGCGGCGTTGTGCAGGTAGGTCGCGAGTGAACTTTTTTTTGTCTTGACGCTACACAAATTGATGGATATTTATCGGCTATTGCCATCGGCACATTCAAGCTTATCGGCCGATAGGCCGATTGCAGTCAACAAGGCACTTATCGGCCGATACCGATACCCGACCGATACATCGGTGCACCCCTAATTCATACTGAACACTTCCACCTCTCTGTGCTACAGTCCACTGTATTCATACTGAACACTTCCACCTCTCTGTGCTACAGTCCACTGTATTCATACTGAACACTTCCACCTCTCTGTGCTACAGTCCACTGTATTCATACTGAACACTTCCACCTCTCTGATACAGTATCAATCAATCAATCACTCAATCAATAAAACATTTTGTATAGCACATTTAGACATGACACTTGTCAACCAAAGTGCTTCACAGTAAGTCGCATAGCTAAAAACAAAGAGAAGTGCAAAAGTATAGAATAAACAGAAAATATAAACAACCAACGGACAGACACAGAAACAAGCAAGGCAAGAGTCAGAGTGAGTCGGGGAAGGCCAGGCACTATAGGTGGGTTTTGAGTTTAGATTTAAAAGACTCGATGGAGGGGGCAGATTTGATGGACGTGGGGATGCTGTTCCAGAGGTCAGGGGCCTCTACTACTGTATTTATACTGAACACCTCCATCTCTCCACGCTATAGCCTCCCTCCTGTATTATGGGACTTGGCACACACTACCACACTACACTGCTCGTCACATCTCCACCATGAGTCTGCATTTCCTACCCCCCCTCCCAGCCTGCCAGCCTCCCAGCCTGCCCCCCTCCCAGCCTGCCAGCCTCCCAGCCTGCCCCCCTCCCAGCCTGCCAGCCTCCCAGCCTGCCCCCCTCCCAGCCTGCCAGCCTCCCAGCCTGCCCCCCTCCCAGCCTGCCCCCCTCCCAGCCTGCCCCCCTCCCAGCCTCCCAGCCTGCAGGGTCTGGCGACGGGCAAGAAGACATTGGCCGCTTCCAGCAGCAGGCTGGCTGTGATGGTCGGAAGGGAAGGCCATTCCCAGAAATCAATGGGCTCCTGCAGTGTTATTATTCTAGAGGGCCCGTAGATATAACCTCCAGCTCTGAAATAGCCCTTCGCCGTAATGAAGATCATAAAGGCTCTGAATTATTAATACGTGAAATTGGACCCTCCTCCGATTCAGATGAGTTCCCCCCCCCCCCCCCCCCCTGGATATCAAATCAGAACCTGGAGCAGCCCCGTGAGGGAGGGACGTTAACGTCTGAAGGTTGATTTACATCTCAACATGACCCCCACACACCCTCAAGACCCCTACGCTCTGCATCCTCTAACTGCACACCCTCAAGACCCCTACGCTCTGCATCTTCTAACTACACACCCTCAAGACCCCTACGCTCTGCATCTTCTAACTACACACCCTCAAGACCCCTACGCTCTGCATCTTCTAACTACACACCCTCAAGACCCCTACGCTCTGCATCTTCTAACTACACACCCTGAAGACCCCTACGCTCTGCATCTTCTAACTACACACCCTCAAGACCCCTACGCTCTGCATCTTCTAACTACACACCCTGAAGACCTCTACGCTCTGCATCTTCTAACTACACACCCTCAAGACCCCTACGCTCTGCATCTTCTAACTACACACCCTCAAGACCCCTACGCTCTGCATCTTCTAACTACACACCCTGAAGACCCCTACGCTCTGCATCTTCTAACTACACACCCTTAAGACCCCTACGCTCTGTATCCTCTAACTACACACCCTTAAGACCCCTACGCTCTGCATCTTCTAACTACACACCCTTAAGACCCCTACGCTCTGTATCCTCTAACTACACACCCTTAAGACCCCTACGCTCTGCATCTTCTAACTACACACCCTTAAGACCCCTACGCTCTGTATCCTCTAACTACACACCCTCAAGACCCCTACGCTCTGCATCTTCTAACTACACACCCTCAAGACCCCTACGCTCTGCATCTTCTAACTACACACCCTTAAGACCCCTACGCTCTGTATCCTCTAACTACACACCCTTAAGACCCCTACGCTCTGCATCTTCTAACTACACACCCTTAAGACCCCTACGCTCTGTATCCTCTAACTACACACCCTCAAGACCCCTACGCTCTGCATCTTCTAACTACACACCCTTAAGACCCCTACGCTCTGCATCTTCTAACTACACACCCTTAAGACCCCTACGCTCTGCATCCTCTAACTACACACCCTTAAGACCCCTACGCTCTGCATCTTCTGGCCGCCTCAGACCCACTCTTATTTTGGCTAAAAGCAAAAAAGAAAATTGCATTGGAATACAGCTAGCTAAAACAGATAGATATACTGTATACACACTTCAATCATATACTGTATGCACTATCGAGTAACGGAAAAATGTTGTGGTATCGAAATTTGTAATTTGAAATCTTTCTATACCAAATTTCGACATTTTCCATTGAACAGTGAACATTTTAACTACCTGTGGGTAGTTCATCTCCTCAGTGTCAGTGAGCAGTTTGTTCTAAGATATAACATTTCCATCTCTATCCAAACCTCCGATTGATTGATTGATTGATTGAAAACTTTATTAACAGATTGCAGAATGGGTACAATACAGTACAGCTCAATACACACAATTGTTAACCCTTTGGAGGCCAAACCCGAGATAAGTCAGGTTAACTCGCCATGCTCTGGGCGCCAAACCCGAGAAATCCCGGGTTTTAATCGATATTTCTTTTATTCGCTATATCCATTCATTTTTCATCCATCCAGCCTGACGTTATCATTGGGAATGGGTCTGAGCTCGCAAAGGGCAAATACCGCTGCCTAACGTCTCCCGGATGGTATTGCACATCATTGGAATCCCTCTGGCTGGGGCTGTGCATCGATCTAAGAAGTCCGGTCCCAGGTTTTCCTTCTCGGGCATGCAGTATCGTTATAACACATTGACTGGGGACACTCGGAGCAGCGTGGATTATGTGTTTTGGACATATAATGTTGGATCAATAAACGCAATCAATATTTTGAATGGCGATCAGGAATTGGATTAATCTTTTTGCAGGACATCAGATGTGAGGTAAGGACTTTATGTTACGAATTGGGTTAATCAGATGTTCCTTTCACCGCCATCGGAGCGTGTGTGTGTGTGTGTGAGGTTCGCGCAGACCAAAGTACGGAGAAGCGATTTTTCAGACCCCGCTTCTGTTCGCCCATGATGACACATATAATATCGATAATCTAGCGTTTATTTGAAAACTATTCATAAATCAAGCAACAAATGGCACGATTTCTAACTAAATACATTAAAGCTCGATTTGCTGGAGTTTATTGAGATGAGACAGAACGCTCTAGAAATATATTCATATTCATCACGGTATAAAACGGAAATGTATGTATGAAAAGATTATCGTGCATTTTGACTGGAAGCAACTCACTGACAATCACTGTGTTATTTAGATCTATTGCTATTATATTTGATATATTTTAAGCACTCGCAAATAAGTCCTATTCTACATTGGATAAAGCACTGGCGCTGAACGGCCATCAGTGCCCTCTGCTGTTGGCGCCGGAAGTGTTAAGGGGATGCAGAGAAAGACTTTTGTCTTGTTTACATCAAGGTCCCCCATTTTCAATTCATAATGACATTTATGACATACACAACATACAGATATATATCATGACATTTATGACATACATGTACAGTACTCTTACATTTGTGACACGCATAACTTAGCAAAGTAAAGTATCGAAATAAGTATTGTTTTGGCACCGGTATTGAACATTTTCAAACGATACCCAGCCCTACTCACGTCCCCACATGTCATAACGTCCCTCCGTCCTAAATCCAATTGGTCGGCCATCTCTGTCCTTGTTACTACACACACCAGCGGTTAAAACCAAGATCTACACAGTCCATCTTTGAAAAATAAAATCAATAGTGCAGGTCCTTGGCTCCACGTCAACCTATCCACCAAATTGGATGAGAGATGTTTGAGTTATCGCGGTTACGGACAATTACAGACACACAGACACAGACACACACACACACACACACACACACACACACACACACACACACACACACACACACACACACACACACACACACACACACACACACACACACACACACACACACACACACACACACACACACACTTTACAACTAAATGAAAACAAATGTGAAATAAACCTCTTCGGTCCCCCAGACGCTGTCACCACAGTATGAATTGAAAATGGGGGACCAGGACCCTGATGTGAACAAGACGAAAGTATTTCTCTGGTCTGGATCTCCTTAACAATTGTGTGCATTGAGCTGTACTGTACTGTACCCATCCTGCAATCTGTTAATTAAAGTTTTCAATCAATTCAATCAATCAACCACCCTTAACAACATTTACATTTACATTTACATTTAGTCATTTAGCTGACGCTTTTATCCAAAGCGACTTACAAGTTCTGTGCGACAAGACAGCAAGAAGGGTATAACTCTATCAGCTGAGTAACAATGTTCATCAAAGTGTTGCGTGTTACAGTGTAGGTTAGTTTATTAGGACAAGTGCATGACAGGTTAGTCAGGGTTAGATTTTTTTTTTTTTTTTTTTTATCATTTCAACAGTCTTGGCAACCTGTCCTCCCTGGTTAAGCCCTATGTCAAGAACCTAGGTGTCATTTTTGATCCACAATTTAAATTCAACAGACAAGTGAACTTAGTGGTGAAGGCATGTTTTTTTCCAATTACGCACCATTGCTAAGCTCAAAGCCCTTCTCTCCCCTGCAGACCTTCAGAGAGTTATCCACACTTTCATTTCATCT
>NC_140181.1:106788586-106848586 GCF_963971535.1 Notolepis coatsorum | reverse complement strand
GTCACAGGGAAACCAAGCTACAAGCTACAGTCACAGGAAACCAAGCTACAAGGTACAGTTACAGGAAACCAAGCTACAAGCTACAGTCACAGGAAACCAAGCTACAAGGTACAGTCACAGGAAACCAAGCTACAAGGTACAGTTAGAGGGAAACCAAGCTACAAGCTACAGTCACAGGAAACCAAGCTACAAGGTACAGTCACAGGAAACCAAGCTACAAGCTACAGTCACAGGAAACCAAGCTACAAGGTACAGTCACAGGAAACCAAGCTACAAGGTACAGTTAGAGGGAAACCAAGCTACAAGCTACAGTCACAGGAAACCAAGCTACAAGGTACAGTCACAGGAAACCAAGCTACAAGGTACAGTTAGAGGGAAACCCAGCTACAAGCTACAGTCACAGGAAACCAAGCTACAAGGTACAGTTACAGGAAACCAAGCTACAAGCTACAGTCACAGGAAACCAAGCTACAAGGTACAGTCACAGGAAACCAAGCTACAAGGTACAGTTAGAGGGAAACCAAGCTACAAGCTACAGTCACAGGAAACCAAGCTACAAGGTACAGTCACAGGAAACCAAGCTACAAGCTACAGTCACAGGAAACCAAGCTACAAGGTACAGTCACAGGAAACCAAGCTACAAGGTACAGTTAGAGGGAAACCAAGCTACAAGGTACAGTCACAGGAAACCAAGCTACAAGCTACAGTCACAGGAAACCAAGCTACAAGGTACAGTCACAGGAAACCAAGCTACAAGGTACAGTTAGAGGGAAACCAAGCTACAAGCTACAGTCACAGGAAACCAAGCTACAAGGTACAGTCACAGGAAACCAAGCTACAAGGTACAGTCACAGGGAAACCAAGCTACAAGCTACAGAGGAGAATGATCTCTGCATGCCTTACGTTGGAGTTTATGTATTCGTCGCTGAGACATGATGTTGATGAGAGACAGAAAAAGAGAGGAGGAGAAAGAGAGGCACATGAAAAGAGGCAAATAAATAGAAACTCACAGAAATAAGCTGTGGGGAGAGCTGGAATAGAGAGAGAGAGAGAGAGAGAGAGAGAGAGAGAGAGAGAGAGAGAGAGAGAGAGAGAGAGAGAGAGAGAGAGAGAGAGAGAGAGAGAGAGAGAGAGAGGGGGGGGGGGGAGAGCGGTCAATTTCTAGGGCATGTTTCTGTTCTTACAGACTAGCTGATGCTATGTTTGCCATGAGTACCCTGAGCCAATCTTCACCAACAACGACCGCTTTGCTATCGACTGCTTTACCTACAGTACATAACAACACTGTGTCCTGAAGGCTCAAATTGGCTGATCAATTCCAATATGGCCTCCCCACTTCAGTTATCTGCATTACGGGAACTTTCAAAACAATGACATAATCTCAGTGACCCTTATCTAAGAATAACAGGGGCTTAAAAATAGTAGAGCTGCTGCAGCAACTAGAGCAGGTGTTTGTTGTTGAAGGACACTAACACTAACACTGACACCAAGATAAACACTAACACCAATATTAATTAACACTTTAATCGCCGAAAACGCCTTTGGACGTCTTTCCTAGCCATGCTCATTCTGCCGAAGACGCCGTAACTCGTCTTTGATATCAATAATTCAAAAATCTGTGATCGAAATCATATTTCTCCTCAGGAGACATGAGATGTACTGGTGAGCTCCACTCAACTGTCTAATGGTTCAAGAGTGCCATCTGGTGGCCGATCGGCAGATCGGCCAAGAGGGAGGGGTGCGCCAAACAGGAAGTGCTCATCCATATTTCGTCCGGGCACTCGCGATCGGTAGCCGGACTCCATCTCAACACACTGGATAATCAATCGCTCGCCCTAACTCAATAAACAACGTTATTTGGACGTATATAGTATTATACAACCTGGAAATGGTTCATCTATATCAACATCCCATAATCGAAAACTGTCTACTCCAAGCTGATCGTCCAACGGCACGAGGAACATACGGTAAGATCCAGCGTTATTTTCTAATGCGTTCCATATAAACTGCTCTGATGACCATATGACCCACACTAGACGAATGATATAACGTTGCCCACGGAATTATAAACGACCCCCCGCCCATCCGGTCAATATCAGATGATACGTAGTAACTTCTAGAAGTACCTCCAGTTGAAATTTTTCATCTGGCACCGATCGCTACCAAACTGTATTTTATTTGATCATCAATATAGTGCATTTGGGGCTATAAATCAAGTTCTGGAGAAAGCTGCAGAAAACGATAAAAACATACTTATACTTTAGACCGTATTTTAGTATGAATATGTGAATGAAAAAGTATAACATTGATACACCCTGAACAATACATATAGGACATTGAATGGGCCATAATAATGTCAATTTAGCAATAGAATTTAAAAAGTTATAGCCCTGCAAAGAAGGGGAACTTCTCCATAGACAAATAGAGCTGGCTAGGGATGGTAAATTATGAATTTAACCATGGCGATCAAAGTGTTAACTCTGACTCTCAAATACTTATTCTAATCATTATGTATTCATATAATACAGTACTTTCTCACCAGATCCTGTTGATAACAAATGGAACTAGAGAGGTGTGCTCCGTGGAGCGCAAATCTCCACCAGGCGGCACCGTAGACCAATGAGAGCTGATCTCGCCACAGGAAGCACGGCTGAAATCGAAAACCAGAACCCTGCAAGTTTTGTAATGATTGAACAAAAACTTTAGATTTATTGCCCGATTTGTGTTGTGAGATGCAAATTTTTTTTAAATGTGCAGCACCCCCTATTGGTCAATTTCAAAAACATTTGAGGACAAGTTTCAACAGCTTAAAATATCCACCAAGTTTGGTGATGTTTGGACAAACTGTCATTGATTTATAGCAAAGTTTGAGCCAGGCCCATGCACAGCCTTGGAACTGGTGGCGCCCCCTATTGGGTGATTTCAAAATAGTTATACACGCGTGTTTCCACAGTGTTATGAAACATATCATGCAAGTTTTGTAATGATTGGACAACAAACCTTTGATTTATAGTCTGATTTGTAGCGTTTCAGGTACTTATGTGGACGTATCCTGCAAGTTTTGTGATGATTGGCACAATAGTTGTTAACCTTTGGTCTATTCATGTGCTGAGCCATGCCATTTTCATTGGTCAACATCTTCAAAACGCTATAAGATAGCAACAAGCCATATACAACTTTTGATGAGCTTGGTCCAGTAAAAGGTCCACAGAAGAATGTGTCTTTCAAAAAATTCTAAATGGCAGACATTTCGATACTTTAGGGTCCTTGGTGCACATTTGCCGAGGGATGAGCGATGAATGTCTGTAGTTTTGTGTGAATCAGACTTACGGTGTAGAAGTTATGACCTTTCAAAGTTAAAACATATAATTATAGCGCCCCCAGCAGGCTGATTGGGATAAAATTCCTAGAGGCACATCCCTGGCCTGCTGTCAGTTTAATCTGCCAAGGCCTTTTAGTTGGCGATCTATGCTGAGCATAGACACACACGCGGGCGCACGGCGCACACACACACCCGATTACAATCTCTGTCCCCAGGCGTGGTGCCGGGTGGAGATAATGATTCAGGAGGAGGCCATGACACAGCAGCTCACAAACAGCACGTTAATATGACCCGTCCTCCTCCCCCTCCCCCTCCTCCTCCCCCTCCTCCTCCTCCCCCTCCCCCTCCTCCTCCTCCTCCTCCTCCTCCCCCTCCCCCTCCCCCTCCTCCTCCTCCTCCCCCTCCGCCACATAGTAAACACAGAAAGAGAGAAACCTTTATTTATACTCGGGAAAGACAATCGAGGTCACCCTCATTTTCAATGTCGTCGAGACATTTCAATGCATACATTTCTACAATATAACAATAATAAATATTAATAACTATCTATATAGTATTAAATGAACTATGCATAAAATCAGCACACAGATTTTGACAGAATAAAAAAACAATGCCTTAGGCGTCTATACTCCGACAATCGCAACCCGGTGAAACCATTGTTAGCATGCCTTGATGATGTCAAAGCACGGTTGGCATTAAATTGTCTACTTCTCAATGTGCATGGTGTTGGGTCCGCAGCCGTGGGCATCATGTGTCTCCTCCTGGTGACTTGGGCGCCCTTGGACTTTTTGTGAAGCCAACTGTCACCAACCTAGAGGGTGAAGTTCGATTGTGACCTTAAGTTGGACAAACAGATCAATGCTGTGGTGGGAAAGAGCTTTTTCCAACTTAAGAGGCTGTCCAAGGTCAAACCTTTTTTTATCCCGTAGTGTTTTTGAAACGGTCATCCATGCTTTTATGACCTCTCGTCTTGATTATTGTAATGCCTTGTATGTTGGCGTCAGTCAGGCCTCCCTCTCTCGCTTGCAGTTAGTCCAGAACGCTGCTGCTCGTCTGCCAACGGGAACACGTAAGCGAGAGCACATTTCCCCTGTACTGGCTTCCCTCCACTGGCTTCCTGTGCGTTTTAGGTATGTTTTTAGGTTTTACTGTTTGCTTTTAAATGCCTGAACGGCTTGGCACCGGGCTACCTCTCAGACCTGCTGGAACCTTATGTTCCTCCAAGGTCCCTCAGGTCCTCTGACCAGCTCCTCCTGGCTGGTCCTCAGGTCCTCTGACCAGCTCCTCTTGGCTGTTCCAAACTCCAGGCTGAAGCTTAGGGGAGGCCGTGCTTTCGCTGTGGCAGCCCCAAAGCTCTGGAATGAGCTGCCACTGTATGTTAGGCAGACCCCCACTCTGCAGGTGTTCAAATCACGCCTCAAAACACATTTGCTTTGGCTTTTTTTCCCCCGTTTTTCTCCCATCCCAATGTTAGTCGTTATGCCAATTCCCAATCCCCTTCCTGGTCGCTGCGCACTTACCCCCCACAGTCGGTCTGGGAGGGCGGAGACTATCACATGCTTCCTCCGACACATGTGTACCCAGCCCACCGCTTCTTTTCACCTGGCACCGTGGACTCTCACTGAGAGGGTGTAACGTGTGGAAGGATCACACTACACCCCTTAGATCGTTTCCTCGCTGAGCAGGCGCCCCGACCGAACTGTAGGAGTCGCTGTTTACAACGACCAGGACCCACCCACCGGCTTTCCCACCCCTAACACTGCCAATTGTGTTAGTACGACGGCCGGCCAAGCCGGAAGCAACGCAGAGAGCTGGGCTCGATTCCAGTATATCCTGCGTTGGTGGCGAGCGCCTTGCCCACTGCACCACCCGGCCGCCCTTGGCTTTTGGTTATTTTAATTTTTTTCTATTTCTAATTTCTCAGTTTTTCTCCCCGTCCCAATTTAGTCGTTGTGCCAATTCCCCCCCTCCCCTACCTGGTTGTTGATCGCATGTTCTCCCACGAGTCGGTACAACTAACCTACACTACACTAACCTACACTGTAACACGCAACACTTTGATGAACATTGTTACTCAGCTGATAGAGTTATACCCTTCTTGCTGTCTTGTCGCACAGAACTTGTAAGTCGCTTTGGATAAAAGCGTCAGCTAAATGACTAAATGTAAATGTAAATGTACAAGGGCGTCCCAAGTCGATTGCATGCTTCTTCCGATACGTGACAGCCAGTGACGTCTTTTCACTTGGCAGCGAGGACTCTCATTGGTGAAGTGTAACGCGTGGGAGGGCACGCTATCTCCACCAAGTCCTGCCCCCGCTGAGCAAGCGCCGAGACCTGACCTGTAGGCGTCGCTGTCCACAACGCCAGCTTCCCACCCACCAGCTTCCCACCCCCTAATACTGCCAATTGTATTAGTATGAACGACCAGCCAAGCTGGTAGCAACGCCGAGAGCTGGGCTCGAACCCAGCATCTCCTGCGTTGGTGACGAGCGCAATCTCCGCTACGCCACCTGGCTTTTGGTTTTTAAACAGTTTTGAGAGACCTGCCTTTTTTATGTGACATATTGTATATGTTTTTATTGTGTGTTTTTATCTTTTTATGTTTTTATCTTATGTTGTGGGACTTGTACAGCACTTTGGTCAACTCTGTGCTAAATGTGCTTTATAAATAAAGTGGATTGGATTGGATAAAAGTAGTGCAATGTCTGCTTTTAGGGTTCTTCCCCTTAGTTTAGTGTGTTCTATACGTAGCTGGAGGTGCATGGAAAACATCTGTAGTTACAAAGCCTGAAGTCCAGAAGACAGAAAACACTGCTCCTGAACGAGTCCAGCCTTTTCTTCCGTTGTTTCAAGTTCTGTTTTATTTGTCACATATAAGGTACATTACAGTGAAGTGCTTGGTTCTGTATGAGCCTCCTGAGATTGTGCTTCATACAGTAATCATACAGGCACCTCCTTGGCAGCCATTTTATGTATAGCAAAGCTATAGCTTAGTCTGTGTTTTCTTTATTATTATTTAAACCATCCAGCTCCTTTCAAATGATTAAACATTTCAATAATCAATAGATTAATCGACCCACCCAAATAGTGGTTAGTTGCAGCACTATATGTGACACATTGCATATGGGTGGTCCTTGACTTCTGTGTTTCCGTTTTTCCAAGATGGCAGCTCACTCGTAATCTTTCACGTTTTCCACCTAAACGGTTGACAAAAATGTGTTTCCGACAACATTTTAAGCGAGAAATGGGTTATGCAATTGCTGGATTTTCAAATCATATTGGACCTGCAATGCCTAGTTTGCCAGTTTGATTTGAATGACGTGAGCCAGATGCCTCCGCACGTGCAGGCTCGGGCCTGGGAAGAACAGGACTGGAACAGAGGCATGCTGGAATGCATACTCTGAGTGGTTTTGATTTTCAGCAAAAGAAAACTTCAAACACATGTTTTAGGACCACAGAGACTTTTAGAGAGAGAGAGAGAGAGAGAGAGAGAGAGAGAGAGAGAGAGAGAGAGAGAGAGAGAGAGAGAGAGAGAAGGCAGAAGAGAGAGGTAGGGAGGGAGAGAGAAAGAAGTAGGGAGGGAGAGAAGAAAAGAGGGAAGAGAGAGGGAGGCAGGAAGAGAGAGGGAGGCAGGAAGAGAGGGAGGGAGGAAGAGAGAGAAGGGGTGAAGGCCTCTGCATGCTACAGAAACTGCAAAGCAACTGCAACACAACATCGACAAAGCAACGGTGTTGGAGACACTCTGCCTTTATGCTTCTGCAACATCGACGCGCAGCCTATGCAACATTGTACCCCGGATGTAGCTAGGTTCCCTAGATCAGTGGTACCCAAAGTCGGGGGCCGCGACCCAAAGGTGGGCCGCGAGCAGCCACGGGAGGGCCGCGATATGATTTCCAAAAAAAAAAAAAGGCAATTTTTTATTTTATTTTATTTTTGTCAGGCCACTGAACTTAGAAGCAGGCCAGGACAGTGTTTCTAGTTGTATTCTAAAATTCTATTCTATTGTATTTTAAAATGTGACTATATGGTTTTATATTAACTTAATAAATAAACTAAAACGAAAAATCTACTTATTTCAACGAACATTTCAAACTAAATAACAGATTATGCACATAAAACGCTGAAAACAACCGAAGCAACAATAGTATTTTAATGAGGCTATTATTATTATTATTATTATTATTATTATTATTATTATTATTATTATTATTATTATTATTATTATTATTATTATTATTATTATTATTATGCAACAAGTTAGCCCTCTCATAAATAGCACATATAAATGAATAACTAACTTGAACTAACTTAATAGGATTGAAGTGATATTTGGCTTAAAAAATCGGTCGCCTGGCCAATTTAAAAAAAAAAGAAAAGCCTGACGATGTGCATTGGGCCGCGGCTCTCTGACGCCTTATTTTCTGGGTCCCGGCCTGAAAAGTTTGGGAACCCCTGCCCTAGATAGATGAAACTCCAGCGGGTGCCACCTGCAGAAGTTCTCAGACGACTCCTCCATCGTAAGCTACATCACCGACGATGATGAGGAGGAGTACAGAGCCCTGGTGGAGAGCTTCGTGGGGTGGAGCGACAGCAACCACCTCCAACTCAACACCAGTAAGACCAAGGAGCTGGTGGTGGACTTCCGGAGGGGCAAGAAGAGGCCCCCCCCGATTCCCATCTCCATCCGAGGGGTGGATGTGGAGATGGTGGACTCATACAAGTTCCTTGGGGTACACCTGAACAATAAACTTGACTGGTCGGACAACACAGAGGCCCTCTACAGGAAGGGACAGAGCAGGCTGTTCTTCCTGAGGAGACTCAGGTCCTTCAATGTGTGCAACAAACTGCTGCAGTCTTTTTACCAGTCTGTTGTGGCCAGCATCCTCTTCTATGCTGTGGCATGCTGGGGAGGCTACATCAACTCAAGGGACACCAACAAGCTCAACAAGCTGGTGAGGAAGGCTAGCTCCGTGGTGGGAGTCGAGCTACCTAGACTTGAGGTGATGGTAGAGAGGGGGATGATAAGGAAGCTGGATGCCATCATGGAGAACCCCTACCACCCCCTCTACGACGAGCTAGTCAAGATGAGAAGCTCGTTCAGCCACAGACTCATCCCCCCCCGACACTCAACTAACCGCCTCGGACAGTCCTTCATACCAGCGGCCATCAGGCTCCACAACAGTGGGCAGCGACTAGCAGCCTCCAGGCCCCACAACAGGGGGCAGCGACAGCGACTGCTACCAGACATTGACCTGGGACTTATAGGAACCCAAGGGGGACAAAGTAGACTACCCTGGTACTTTGATTAATGTATACTCAGTAGATAGTAAATTATTATAACACTACCTCTTGCATACTGCACCTCATGTGACACTGTGAATAATGTGAATATTCCTCAGCTAGTCAGATAGTAAATTATATTGACCATATTGATCAAATTGTTTACACTGCCTGTGTTGTCTTTTACTACCTGTATACTGTGTTGTTTTACTACCTGTACCCCTCCCCCCCTCCCCCCCATGCTGCTATGATGCCTGAATTTCCCCAAGGGGATCAATAAAGGAATATCTTATCTTATCTTATCTTATCTTATCTTCCCTTCTCAACAAACCCATTGATAACAAGCAGAAAAAGAAGCATTATTTTTACTTCCGGTCGGGGGATTTCAAAATAAAAGAGCAACGTCTAAAAGCACCGTAAATACGTTTATTTTGTACATTATCTAACGTTAACACGAACCTAAACTAATCTAAAGTTAGTTTAGGTTCGTGTTAACGTTAGATAATGTACAAAATAAACGTATTTCCGGTGCTTTTAGACGTCGCTCTTTTATTTTGAAATTCCCCGACCGGAAGTATTTGTGATGTATTCTACTTGCGTAACTTTAGGTTCGTTTTAACGTTAGCCTAGCAGCAGGGATGGACGCCTTTGTGCAAATGCAGGCAGCTACAGTTGCATGTAATTATATTAACGTTACTGTGTGTTGTTGTAGCTATGTTAATAAATTCTGAATGGCATTAACGTTAGTTGGGTATGATGGCATTGAATAGCATCAACGCTAGCTGGCTGGCTACAACAATGGAGGATGGTATTCACGCCTGCGGGACCAATTATTATTCTATGACAGCCCCACCCCCATTCGCTAACCAACCAATCACTGCTACGCAACATCAACGCAAGGCTGTTCAGATTAGATTTTGGGGAGAGGTACGCAACATCCTCACAACACACTCTACAACACCCTCTGCAACATGTTGCGTTGAAGTCGTGCTGATGTTGTGTTGCAGTTGCTTTGCAGTTTCTGTAGCATGCAGAGGCCTTGAGAGGGAGATAGAGAGGGAGGGAGAAGGCAAGGTGTGTGTGCATGCATGTGTGTGTGTGTGTGTGTGTGCATGCGTGTGTGTGTGTGTGTGTGTGCATGCGTGTGTGTGTGTGCATGTGTGTGTGTGTGCATGCGTGTGTGTGTGTGTGTGTGCATGCGTGTGTGTGTGTGCATGCGTGTGTGTGTGTGCATATGCGTACATGTGTGATTGACACTGTACGAATGCTTTGAAGGAATGTATTCAGTGTCTTTCTATGACTCAGACTCCTTGACGTTACATCTGTACACATCTGTACACTATACACATCTGTACACTATACACATCTGTACACTATACACATCTGTACACTATACACATCTGTACACTATACACATCTGTACACTATACACATCTGTACACATCTGTACACTATACACATCTGTACACATATGTACACTATACACATCTGTACACTATACACATCTGTACACTATACACATCTGTACACTATACACATCTGTACACCAGGGTTTCCGTTAGAAAAAATTGTTGCCGGCCTCAGTGTCCGGTAGATTTCAATCTACCGGTCAAATGAGAGAAATTCCGGTCAGAGTTTATTGAGCTTAAAAACAATTGATAGGCAAAAGAATGACAACTAAACAAAATAATGACATCATCAAGGCATGTAGATTTATAAGATTTTTACTTAAAACTAGGCTACTTTTGCGTATAAAGTCATTATATTCCAAATAAAATAAGTCCCGAGACTCCGTGCTGCTGCCGACTTTAAATCAAATAGGTGTCTGTGGGCAGTCGCCCGACATTAATAAACAACAGTCTGTTATAATCACATTTTTATGAGCTAACGAATTCCGTTATATTGGACATTTGTATTAATTATATCAAGCGAAGAACTGAGAAATTTGGCAGAGAGAGACGGCAACATTATCGTGGGTTTGCGTGACGACTCTCTCTCTCTCCACCTCCCAATGACTTATTTGCGAGTGTATGTCGATGCAGAGCAGCAGATTCAGCTGTTTTCTGGCTCTTTTCTGGCTCTATCTGGGGACCGCACAGCAGCGCCCCCCACCCAACAGCTGAATTGCCAATGGCTGAATTGGAGTACTGCACTGTGCCGCTGCTGCTCCGGCTCTGCAGCTTCACAAAAGTTCACACACCCAGCACTAAACTCTCGCTGACAACGTCGTTGTCATTATTAGAAGCAACGATGAAACAAATGTAATGATTGTTTCGTTCATCGCATAGGCTATTTAATTTTAGCCTATTTTAATACAATTCAAATAATCAAATTGTGCTTAGACTCAGGGAATTATTTTCACCGGACATTAAGACCTGAGAGATTAAATATGTCGGACTTCAACAGATTTTGCCGGTCAAATACCGGTAATTACCGGCTAACGGAAACGCTGCTGTACACTATACACATCTGTACACTATACACATCTATACACATCTGTACACTATACACATCTGTACACTATACACATCTGTACACATCTGTACACTATACACATCTGTACACTATACACATCTGTACACATCTGTACACTATACACATCTGTACACATCTGTACACTATACACATCTGTACACATCTGTACACATCTGTACACTATACACATCTGTACACTATACACATCTGTACACATCTGTACACTATACACATCTATACACATCTGTACACATCTGTACACATCTGTACACATCTGTACACATCTGTACACATCTAGACAATAAGGACAATGAGCAATCAGATGACCAGACTTTCCAACTGCTACTGCTAGTCACAATGAAGTTCTCATTAGCTAAAAAAAAGAATAACATAAAAACATAACCAGAGATCTTTAATAAAAATTGTGAATGCACAGTGAAATAAATGTAAATAAATACAAATTATATTGCAGCTTTCTAAAGCAAAGCAAATCAACAACATTTGACTAAATTGGTAGGTGGCAGGCTTAAAGGTCCCCTATTGTAAAAAATGGCCTTTTCCTGTGTTTTGCATTGTTTTCAAGCGACGTGGGGTTGGTTGTACCAACACTGACCAATGTGAAATCTGTACCAAGTCCCGTTTCTGCAGTTCAGCTGAGACAATAACGCCCCCCCACTGAAACAAGCCATTCTGAATTGACTCGCTCTGTGACGTGTAAGAAATCTGATCTGCCACCGCCCGCCCACAATCAACTGTGATTGGAGGAGTTAGCATAACGCTGAAAATATGAGCCAAACCAAGCAGCGAGTGGAAATAATGCGGAAGCGGTTTCGACAGCAGAGTTGCCACCTTCAGCTGTTCCACTGTCAGCACTTCCTCAAAAGTGTTGGACAGTGTTCCTAATGGTTTCCTAATGATATCGTGCTCCACAAGCAATGAGCCAGGGGCCCAGGGCAGTGGCAGTTTTTGGGCTACGCTACGCGCTGTTGTTCAGGAGACTCAACCGCGGCTGAGATGAGACTCTTGCTTTACCGGCAGCGCTTCTCTCCTCTGTCTCTCCCTCTCACAGACACTAGGGGTGGGAATCACCAGTTTCATCATGATACGATACGATATCGATTCTTTGGACAACGATACGATATTTGCCGATATCACAAAGTCTCTCACGATACAATACGATACGATTAGATTCAGGTGCCTGCGATCGATATGAGATGATATCATATGCCCATTTAACACAATCAGTAACATTTAGATCAACAAAAAAAAGGTAATGAAAATATCATTTGACATTTGTATTTTTGAGCTCTTCCAGACATTTAAAGGAAAATCAATCTATTGTTTTTAATACAAATAGACCTCCTGTTCACTGTAAAGTGCCACGTTTTTATATATTGAGCTTTAAACTTTAAGCTACATTTTTTGGAACTCAAAACTCACAACCTCCCTCTCCCAAACCGTTCCTACAACAATTTGTTGATGTTGCATGATCATGTATAGGCCTACATTTATTATGTATTATATTGTTTATGTTTAAATAACATTTAAACATCAAACTCCTCTGACCTCATCTGGTCTTTCCAAAGACGCGCACACACACACACACACACAGAAAGGGAGAATGCTATGCTGTAACATCTACACACACGGAGCTACTGCTGTTGTTCTTGGGCGGATATGAGACTCACCACAGGATTTTCAAAATAAGAGTATCGATATGAATCGATCTTATTACATCGCATCGATCCGATACGATTGTTGATAATTACATCGATGTATCGATCTGGATCGATGTATCGTCCCACCCCTAACAGACACACACACACACACACACACTCACCGAACGGCAGCGCTTCTCTCCTCTCGTCTCACTGACACACACACTCGCCCAACTTACGTCACGTACACGCACACACACCCACCCAGAAACGGAGCGGGTGTGTGTGCGCTTTGAAAAGGTTCCTCCATCCTAGCGTATCTGCCAGTGCAGGTGGGTGACACATTGCGAGTATGGGGGCGGAGCCCAGCCAAAAACAGCTTGTACTTTGGAAGGGGAGAGAGTGGTGCACCAAAGTACTTGATTAAAAATACAAAACAATAGGGCGGCTGATTGGCGCAGTGGGCAAGGCGCTCGCCTCTAACGCAGGAGACGCTGGGTTCGAGCCCAGCTCTCGGCGTTGCTACCGGCTGGCCGGTCGTTCATACTAACACACATTGGCAAGTGTTAGAGGGTGGGAAAGCCGGCGGGTGGGGATTGGACGTTGTGGACAGCGACTCCTACAGGTCGGTTGGGTGACGCCGGTGCGACGGAAACAGGAAGTATCGGGGGGGAACGTGAGCCTCCCACGCGTTACTCCTCGCCACTGAGAGCTCGAGCTGCTGCGGTGAAAAGATGCGACAGGCTGCCTCCTTGTGTACCGGAGGGGACACGTGATGCAAGGCTTCTGTCCTCACTACAACCGACCAGTGGGAGGCATAGTCTAGCAACGTTCAAGACAGGGGAGGGAAGAATTGGATAATACGAAATTGGGATGGGAGAAAAAGAAAAAGAAAAAAAATTAAGAAAATGAATTTATTGAAAAAAAACATAGAGATGTGTTCCATAGACTCAGGAATTGTGTAAAATTGCCCAAATAGTGAACAATTGTGGACCTTTAAGGGAGATTTAGTCAATTAATTGCTTATTAGCGACTGATTATGATAATGTGTCCTTGAGATGATTGAGCTGCTGAGGAACGAAGCTGTTCAGACACGACCCACTTCACCCATCAGCTGTTCAAGGATCAAGTGGTGCTGAGGAGGGCGGGCATCTCGTTGCCATTTGATGATGGAGCCTTTGATCTCTCTCTCTCTCTCTCTCTCTCTCTCTCTCTCTCTCTCACAGCAGTACAGAGCTAATGGGTGAGAGACAGTAAAAGCTAATATGCAGCAGCATCATATCTCACAGGGGACTGGGGGTCTAATCAGTTCCAGTTATCCATTAGATCTGTGGAGTTTGTCTGTGGGGAGTGTCAGGGAAAACAACATCATCCCAGGGATGAAAACCGCTGTGTCATTTTAAGCTGCTGATTGGACCAGGCCTTAAAACAGCTGTGTCATATTAAGCTGCTGATTGGACCAGGCCTTAAAACAGCCGTGTCATATTAAGACATTAAGTATTTGATCTGAGCTTGTAATCGCCATGCTGTCACATGTCCAGTACACATCTACCCCTGGGATGGTTTTAGTTGCCACTGGGGTATGAGATGAGATAAGATAAGATAAAATAATCCTTTATTAAATGCAGGTGTCAAAGCAGCATGATGTTAGGGGGGGGGGGGATACAGAGCTTCACAGTCCTATACAGTCCAGTAGCTATATACACTATAGATACAATATAAAATATAAATACAAATACAATATAAAAAGTACAAAATACAATACAGTATAAACGTGTGAGTCTGTGAAGTCTGTAGTGAACATATAAACAAGACGGGAGACATGTTGTCCTTCTCTATGGTGCTAATCGTTCTCTATGGCGCTGAACGTTCTCTATGGTGCTAATCGTTCTCTATGGCACTGATCGTTCTCTATGGTGCTAATCGTACAGCTAGACCAGGGTGACAACAGTAAAAGGTCTCACTGTACCCCATACAGCTAGACCAGGGTGACAACAGTAAGGTCTCACTGTACCCCATAGAGTCAGACCAGGGTGACAACAGTAAGGTCTTACTGTACCCCATACAGCTAGACCAGGGTGACAACAGTAAGGTCTCACTGTACCCCTTACAGCTAGACCAGGGTGACAACAGTAAAAGGTCTCACTGTACCCCTTACAGCTAGACCAGGGTGACAACAGTAAAAGGTCTTACTGTACCCCTTACAGCTAGACCAGGGTGACAACAGTAAGGTCTCACTGTACCCCTTACAGCTAGACCAGGGTGACAACAGTAAGGTCTCACTGTACCCCATTCAGCTAGACCAGGGTGACAACAGTAAGGTCTCACTGTACCCCATACAGCTAGACCAGGGTGACAACAGTAAGGTCTCACTGTACCCCATACAGCTAGACCAGGGTGACAACAGTAAGGTCTCACTGTACCCCATTCAGCTAGACCAGGGTGACAACAGTAAGGTCTCACTGTACCCCTTACAGCTAGACCAGGGTGACAACAGTAAGGTCTCACTGTACCCCTTACAGCTAGACCAGGGTGACAACAGTAAGGTCTCACTGTACCCCTTACAGCTAGACCAGGGTGACAACAGTAAAAGGTCTTACTGTACCCCATACAGCTAGACCAGGGTGACAACAGTAAGGTCTCACTGTACCCCATACAGCTAGACCAGGGTGACAACAGTAAGGTCTCACTGTACCCCATACAGCTAGACCAGGGTGACAACAGTAAGGTCTCACTGTACCCCATACAGCTAGACCAGGGTGACAACAGTAAGGTCTCACTGTACCCCATACAGCTAGACCAGGGTGACAACAGTAAGGTCTCACTGTACCCCTTACAGCTAGACCAGGGTGACAACAGTAAGGTCTCACTGTACCCCTTACAGCTAGACCAGGGTGACAACAGTAAGGTCTCACTGTACCCCGTACAGCTAGACCAGGGTGACAACAGTAAGGTCTCACTGTACCCCTTACAGCTAGACCAGGGTGACAACAGTAAGGTCTCACTGTACCCCATACAGCTAGACCAGGGTGACAACAGTAAAAGGTCTCACTGTACCCCATTCAGCTAGACCAGGGTGACAACAGTAAGGTCTCACTGTACCCCATACAGCTAGACCAGGGTGACAACAGTAAGGTCTCACTGTACCCCATACAGCTAGACCAGGGTGACAACAGTAAAAGGTCTTACTGTACCCCATACAGCTAGACCAGGGTGACAACAGTAAGGTCTCACTGTACCCCATACAGCTAGACCAGGGTGACAACAGTAAAAGGTCTTACTGTACCCCATACAGCTAGACCAGGGTGACAACAGTAAAAGGTCTCACTGTACCCCTTACAGCTAGACCAGGGTGACAACAGTAAAAGGTCTCACTGTACCCCATAGAGTCAGACCAGGGTGACAACAGTAAGGTCTCACTGTACCCCATACAGCTAGACCAGGGTGACAACAGTAAGGTCTCACTGTACCCCATACAGCTAGACCAGGGTGACAACAGTAAGGTCTCACTGTACCCCATACAGCTAGACCAGGGTGACAACAGTAAGGTCTCACTGTACCCCATACAGCTAGACCAGGGTGACAA
Organism: Notolepis coatsorum; assembly: GCF_963971535.1. Lineage (NCBI taxonomy): Eukaryota > Metazoa > Chordata > Actinopteri > Aulopiformes > Paralepididae > Notolepis > Notolepis coatsorum. The sequence goes on along the minus strand of NC_140181.1, from coordinate 106,832,265 downwards.
CAGTAAGGTCTCACTGTACCCCTTACAGCTAGACCAGGGTGACAACAGTAAGGTCTCACTGTACCCCATACAGCTAGACCAGGGTGACAACAGTAAAAGGTCTTACTGTACCCAAAGGAGGTGGACTTCCACTTGCGGCAGGGCAGGCCTCTCCTGCAGCCTGCAGACACCAAGCTGCCAGGATCCTCCATCACCTGGATGGGCAGCGAGGCGTGTCTCCTGAGGGGAGAGAGAGAGAGAGAGAGAGGGAGAGAGAGAGAGAGAGAGAGAGAGAGAGAGAGAGAGAGAGAGAGAGAGAGAGAGAGACAGAGACAGAGACAGAGACAGAGACAGAGACAGAGACAGAGACAGAGAGAGAGAGAGAGAGAGAGAGAGAGAGAGAGAGAGAGAGGAGAGAGAGAGAATGAGACAGAGAGAGACAGAGACAGAGACAGAGAGAGAGAGAGAGAGAGAGAGAGAGAGAGAGAGAGAGAGAGAGAGAGAGAGAGAGAGAGAGAGAGAGAGCAGAGAAAGAGAGCCGAGAGAGAGCAGAGAGAGAGAGAGCAGAGAGAGAGCAGAGAGAGAGCAGAGAGAGAGCAGAGAGCAGAGAGAGAGAGCAGAGAGAGAGCAGAGAGAGAGCAGAGAGAGAGCAGAGAGAGAGCAGAGAGCAGAGAGAGAGAGAGCAGAGAGAGAGCAGAGAGCAGAGACAGAGAGAGAGAGAGAGAGAGAGAGAGAGAGAGAGAGAGAGGGAGAGAGAGAGAATGAGACAGAGAGAGAGAGAGAGAGAGAGAGAGAGAGCAGAGAGAGAGAGAGAGCAGAGCGAGAGAGCAGAGCGAGAGAGAGAGAGAGAGAGAGAGAGAGCAGAGCGAGAGAGCAGAGAGAGAGAGAGAGCAGAGCGAGAGAGCAGAGCGAGAGAGAGAGAGAGAGAGAGAGAGAGAGAGAGAGAGAGAGAGAGCAGAGCGAGAGAGCAGAGCGAGAGAGCAGAGAGAGAGAGAGAGAGAGAGAGAGAGAGAGAGAGAGAGAGAGAGAGAGAGAGAGAGAGAGAGAATAAACCATCAGCTCAGGAATAAACAGGACAAGCACATTCCCCAGACTGTCGGACGGTGAAGGGCAGATGTAATGTTTAATGTTGCATGCTCCTGGGATACAGTTGATGACAACCGTTTGAGATGGCGGTATGGTACGTTACAATTATGTAGGCCTGTCCCAGACTAAGGATTTGTATAGTCGACTTTGATTGGCCAAAATGTGCCGATAGTCTGGTAGTCGACTAACCCCCACCCCCCCCCCCCTAGGCCTCTTTGCTTTTGGAAAGAATGACCCAAAAAAAATATATATAAAAAATATTCGTCACCTTAAACTAACCATAACTGTAACCCTCAATCTTAACGTTAAAATGAACCGTCATCATAGTATTGCTATCAGGGTGGGTGGCGTGGTCTAGTGGAGTGTCCTCGTACAGTACGTATTGCATATTACGTATACAATACGTACAGTAACTATAAGGCTATAACATACCTTTTTTCCTGTGATCGAGATTAGTACTTTATTTATGTTTTCTCATGAGACTGTGATGTCAGTCGTTTTTGTTTTGGTGAGTCAGTATGCCTTACAATAACAGAATAAAACAGGATAGAAGTATAGCGGTAGGGACTACAGTAGCCATAATGCAACGCAGGTGACTTTCAGGTAAAGTAAATTGTTGTCGTTCACTATAAGTGACGCCACTTATCGATTTTTACGCAGTTATCGATAAGTGGTCTCAGCCTTAGATATAATATTGTCACGGTTGTGACTTTCAGCACCTGAACTGCTGCGGTCAGGCAAGCGATACCGGAGTCTCATGGCCAGTACGGAGAGACTCAGAAGGAGCTTCTGTCCCAAGGCCATCAGGTTGCTCAACGAACAATAACAATATGCAACAACCATCAAATGCACTCACAGCACACACATCCGCACACACTCACTTTAAACAATCAACCCACTGCAGCACCCACTCTACACACTTTAGAACACCTAGACACACTTTATATTTATCGGTAAAGAATTTGCACTACAACCCATACCGCATTACACCTTACTGTAAATTATATTGTACCTAAATTGTACCTCATCCCACTTCTGCTTTGCACTGTATACTGTATAGTATATTGTATGGTAACTCAGTTACTTCTACTCTACATAGAGCATTGTATGTATACTGTATATGTATATACTGAACATTTTTGACTTCTATTTTATACTTGCTATACTTATTTTATTATCTATCTTGTCTTGCACAGTCTCTGGAGCGAAACAGAAAGAAACATTTTGTATAAAAGTATTCTGTACTTCTGTATGACAACTAATAAAGAAACTTGAACTTGTTTCTCTGTCTCCATCTCCCCCTAGTGTGCGTGTCCCCAGTGTCTCCCCAGTCCTGTGTCCTTCCCGGCTGGGTCTCATCTGTCCTCGACCCCCAGCTGTCTGCTCCCCTAGTCCGTCTGTGTCTGGTCCCCCGTGTCTCCTGTGTGTCGGCCTGCAGTCCTGAAATAAATACACCACCGGTCGGTTTCAATGTCCTCTGTCTCCCGATGTCCTGCACTTGGGTCCACTACCAAAACATTATTTTTCTTCATTTCATCATTTCTGTAGGGCTGCCCCTAATCGATCGAAAGGAGCCGTAGTCGACTGCCAACCTCTTAGTCAAATGCAAAAAAAAATATATATAATATCTTTATTTTATTTGTATCATTCTTTCCAAAAGCAAAGAGCCCTAGAAGCATGGCTAATGACGCTCACACCAGCGAGGCTAACTGCCTAAGAAAACACTGAAGACACTGAAAGAGGATTTCACCCATCTAAATGAACACACTAGACAAATATCAAGATGTATCCATCAGTGGACCAATTGCATGCTTTCGCAGAGGACAAGGAGCCTTCAGTCGACTCCTTCAGACATTAAGCACCCCCCACAGCCCAAATGGAATGATACATTTTTTTATATATTTGTTTTAGGGCTGTCAGTTTATCATGTTAATTAGATTAATTAATTACACAGCAGATTATCGCGTTATGAAAATTAACTCAAAATTAAGATTTTTAAAATATGTTTTAATCTCATTCATTCCATAAGAAAGTAGAATACACATTTACAGACTTTTTTTTAATATGGTCCATTTGCATGTTCTTGGTATCTGATTCTAGGGACATCTATGGATCTCAGGGAATGTATTCCCAGTGTCAGAAATACTGTGTCTGTTACTAGGCTTGAGTAAATTGTAATGAACCAAATGAGAATATCAATAAAAAAAATGTATCTTTGACTGAATAACACCATGCTCAAATTGACCAGACCTGAAAAGTTTAAGCAAATTAATAAATGGAAGATGATTAAACAGAAGGTTTTGTAGATACAGTACTGAATTCTGCCATCCGGACACATGCAATTTGAAATATGATTATAGAATAATAGAATATCAGGCCTAAAATGGTTATGCGATTAAAATGTGATTAATTAGATGAATTAATTACAAATCCTGTAATTAATTAGATACATTTTTTTAATCGCCTGACAGCACTAATTTGTTTGCATTCAGGTGGGTATTCGACTACCAGTCGACTATCTGCACATTTCGACCAATCATAGTCGACTATCCAAATCCTTATTTGGGGACAGCCCTAGTGTTTAGATGTGTCAAACAGATCGTCCACAAGCTGATATTTTACACAGCATGCTGTAGAGTAGAACACATAGCACACTCTGCTCCATAAGGACTGCAGGGTTGCTTTTCATTATTCAGATATTTCCGCCAGCGGTATGAAATAATGCAGCAGCACAACAACCACCACATCAACGTAACGTTAATAATGTAGAGGGGGAGCGATGTTTAGTACGGGGTGCATGGAACATTATGTAGGGTGAAGAAAACATGTGAGTGTGAATGAGTACCTGCCAAGTGTATGTATATGTCGACATGATGTGGTTTATTTATTTATGTAGCTTTATTTTCTTTATTTTCTGCATAATGTAGTTGATTTATTTTTCCCTTTTGGGGTGTTGTCTCTGTAGTCTTGATGTTCGTGGTCTGTGGGTGTGTGTTGTCTTTCAAGACCAACCTACGTTGATTCAAATGTCATGTGTCAATACTTTTTGTTGTCTTAATGTCCTGTGTGTGCAAAAAGAAAAAACATCAATAAAGTATAAGTCATATAAAAAAAAAAACATTATGTAGGATGAAGGATATACACTAGGGATGTACTAAAGGTACTGGATATCCCGCTAAAATAGTGCATTGCATCAGAAATTGTCCTCATAACAAATTTTATATTTACATATAAAATGTAAATATGTATATCTGTGTGTGTTTTATTTAGAACTCATAGAAAGATGTTAGATCTCTCTAATGGTGATGGATGGATTATATCTGGAACATTTTCCCCCAGTACCCTAAACTAATGGTCCAAGTCAAATCAATACTGTTGAGTAAAAGCAATAGATCAGATTAGTACTCGTGGTATCGGCCACTGCTGTAGATCTGTGAGCTTCCACCTGTGCTTTTCCCCCAAAGTATGAATGAATGTATTGTGGCAGATACCACCCCCCCCCCTCTCATGGATATGTGAAGGATGGGAGATACTACTGCCACGGAAGGAGTAGTGATAATTAGGTAGCTGATTAGTACTGATAGAACACACCTGCGCATCATTAGTTCACCCACATCTCACACGCACACACCCCAGACACACACACACACTACAAATACACTAGGATAGAGAGTGTTGAGTTGAGTGGAGGTGAGGTTGGAGTTGTGACAGAGAGAGAGAGAGATTGAGATATTCAGAGTTTTGCGAGGTGAGAGGTAGTGAGAGGAGAGGTGAAGGTGAGAAGGTGTTCATTGTGTACTGGACCCTGGACTGGCTGAGAAACCCCCTTGTGTACTGACCCTGGACTGGCTGAGAAACCCCCTTGTGTACTGACCCTGGACTGGCTGAGAAACCCCCTTGTGTACTGACCCTGGACTGGCTGAGAAACCCCCTTGTGCACTGACCCTGGACCGGACGACTACCCTGACTATTGAACAATCCCTTTTTCCGTACGAGAGCCTGTTTTGTGTTTTTGCCTATCGAACTGGATTCTGCCCTTAAATATTGGTATTGATTGATATTGCTCGTGTGGACATTCGAATTTGTTTGTATTTGAACCCTGGCGAGTCTGAAGCCCACCAGGCTCGTCACAATATGAAGGAACGAATGATTATTTCAAACAATAATCAAATAATAATAAAAAAAATAACAATGAAAAAATACAAAAGAATCTGATAAAGATAATTTGCTGTGAAAGAAAAAAATATATAATAATAATAATAATAAAGAATTCAAAATAATTATGCTTATCAAGTCTTACCCCTTATTACAATAAACCCCTAACAATAATCTCAGTTCATTATAATTATAATTACAATTATAACAATAACAATAAGTATTATGGCCAAAGGTGTAGGTTGTGTCGGTTCATAATCTTTGACGGAGGTATAGATTACTTAATAATTTTACCGTTACAACCAATACAAATAAATGTTTTAACTTGATCTTTGAGAAAATGTGTTTATTGTAATCTTTACTCCAGACTCTTTTACGGTCGTCTACGGATCGTTCACAAGAGCACGACCACTCTGACGTTCACAAGAGCACGACCCTGATGTTCACAAGAGCACGACCCTGATGTTCACAAGAGCACGACCCTGATGTTCACAAGAGCACGACCCTGATGTTCACAAGAGCACGACCCTGATGTTCACAAGAGCACGACCCTGATGTTCACAAGAGCACGACCCTGATGTTCACAAGAGCACGACCCTGATGTTCACAAGAGCACGACCACTCTGATGTTCACAAGAGCACGACCACTCTGATGTTCACAAGAGCACGACCACTCTGATGTTCACAAGAGCACGACCCTGATGTTCACAAGAGCACGATCACTCTGATGTTCACAAGAGCACGACCACTCTGATGTTCACAAGAGCACGACCACTCTGATGTTCACAAGAGCACGACCCTGATGTTCACAAGAGCACGACCCTGATGTTCACAAGAGCACGATCACTCTGATGTTCACAAGAGCACGACCCTGATGTTCACAAGAGCACGACCACTCTGATGTTCACAAGAGCACGACCCTGATGTTCACAAGAGCACGACCACTCTGACGTTCACAAGAGCACGACCACCCTGATGTTCACAAGAGCACGATCACTCTGATGTTCACAAGAGCACGACCCTGATGTTCACAAGAGCACGACCACTCTGATGTTCACAAGAGCACGACCCTGATGTTCACAAGAGCACGACCCTGATGTTCACAAGAGCATGATCACTCTGATGTTCACAAGAGCACGACCACTCTGATGTTCACAAGAGCACGACCCTGATGTTCACAAGAGCACGACCCTGATGTTCACAAGAGCACGACCCTGATGTTCACAAGAGCACGACCCTGATGTTCACAAGAGCACGACCCTGATGTTCACAAGAGCACGATCACTCTGATGTTCACAAGAGCACGATCACTCTGACGTTCACAAGAGCACGACCACTCTGATGTTCACAAGAGCACGACCACTCTGATGTTCACAAGAGCACGACCCTGATGTTCACAAGAGCACGACCACTCTGATGTTCACAAGAGCACGACCCTGATGTTCACAAGAGCACGACCCTGATGTTCACAAGAGCACGATCACTCTGACGTTCACAAGAGCACGACCCTGATGTTCACAAGAGCACGACCCTGATGTTCACAAGAGCACGATCACTCTGATGTTCACAAGAGCACGACCCTGATGTTCACAAGAGCACGACCCTGATGTTCACAAGAGCACGATCACTCTGACGTTCACAAGAGCACGACCCTGATGTTCACAAGAGCACGACCACTCTGATGTTCACAAGAGCACGACCACTCTGATGTTCACAAGAGCACGATCACTCTGACGTTCACAAGAGCACGACCCTGATGTTCACAAGAGCACGACCCTGATGTTCACAAGAGCACGACCCTGATGTTCACAAGAGCACGACCCTGATGTTCACAAGAGCACGATCACTCTGATGTTCACAAGAGCACGATCACTCTGATGTTCACAAGAGCACGACCCTGATGTTCACAAGAGCACGACCCTGATGTTCACAAGAGCACGATCACTCTGATGTTCACAAGAGCACGACCACTCTGATGTTCACAAGAGCACGATCACTCTGATGTTCACAAGAGCACGACCCTGACGTTCACAAGAGCACGACCCTGATGTTCACAAGAGCACGACCCTGATGTTCACAAGAGCACGACCCTGATGTTCACAAGAGCACGACCACTCTGACGTTCACAAGAGCACGACCCTGATGTTCACAAGAGCACGACCCTGATGTTCACAAGAGCACGACCCTGATGTTCACAAGAGCACGACCCTGATGTTCACAAGAGCACGACCCTGATGTTCACAAGAGCACGACCCTGATGTTCACAAGAGCACGACCCTGATGTTCACAAGAGCACGACCCTGATGTTCACAAGAGCACGACCACTCTGATGTTCACAAGAGCACGACCACTCTGACGTTCACAAGAGCACGACCACCCTGATGTTCACAAGAGCACGACCCCTCTGATGTTCACAAGAGCACGACCCTGATGTTCACAAGAGCACGATCACTCTGATGTTCACAAGAGCACGACCCTGATGTTCACAAGAGCACGACCCTGATGTTCACAAGAGCACAACCCTGATGTTCACAAGAGCACGACCCTGATGTTCACAAGAGCACGACCCTGATGTTCACAAGAGCACGATCACTCTGACGTTCACAAGAGCACGACCACTCTGATGTTCACAAGAGCACGACCCTGATGTTCACAAGAGCACGACCCTGATGTTCACAAGAGCACGACCCTGATGTTCACAAGAGCACGACCACTCTGACGTTCACAAGAGCACGACCCTGATGTTCACAAGAGCACGACCCTGACGTTCACAAGAGCACGACCCTGATGTTCACAAGAGCACGACCCTGATGTTCACAAGAGCACGACCCTGATGTTCACAAGAGCACGACCCTGATGTTCACAAGAGCACGACCCCTCTGATGTTCACAAGAGCACGACCCTGACGTTCACAAGAGCACGACCCTGATGTTCACAAGAGCACGACCCTGATGTTCACAAGAGCACGATCACTCTGACGTTCACAAGAGCACGACCCCTCTGATGTTCACAAGAGCACGACCCTGATGTTCACAAGAGCACGACCCTGATGTTCACAAGAGCACGATCACTCTGATGTTCACAAGAGCACGACCCCTCTGATGTTCACAAGAGCACGACCCTGATGTTCACAAAAGCACGATCACTCTGATGTTCACAAGAGCACGACCCCTCTGATGTTCACAAGAGCACGACCCTGATGTTCACAAAAGCACGACCACTCTGATGTTCACAAAAGCACGATCACTCTGACGTTCACAAGAGCACGACCCTGATGTTCACAAGAGCACGACCCCTCTGATGTTCACAAGAGCACGACCCTGATGTTCACAAGAGCATGATCACTCTGATGTTCACAAGAGCACGACCACTCTGATGTTCACAAGAGCACGACCCTGATGTTCACAAGAGCACGATCACTCTGATGTTCACAAGAGCACGATCACTCTGATGTTCACAAGAGCACGATCACTCTGATGTTCACAAGAGCACGACCACCCTGATGTTCACAAGAGCACGACCCTGATGTTCACAAGAGCACGACCCTGATGTTCACAAGAGCACGATCACTCTGATGTTCACAAGAGCACGATCACTCTGATGTTCACAAGAGCACGACCCTGATGTTCACAAGAGCACGATCACTCTGATGTTCACAAGAGCACGATCACTCTGATGTTCACAAGAGCACGACCCTGATGTTCACAAGAGCATGATCACTCTGATGTTCACAAGAGCATGATCACTCTGATGTTCACAAGAGCACCCCCAGTGACCCTAAACTGGCCCCGGTAAATGTCCAAACAGCCCACCCACCCACCCACCCACCCAACCTACCCCCCCCCCACCCAACCCCCTATAATGTACAGTTTCTTCCCCCTCGAATGTATATATATATTTTTTATGATCTCTTTCTCTTAACACTTTGAGTGCCACGGACGCGTTTTGTCGTTAGTTCATGCCGACTGTTGAATGCCACCAACGCTATATAGCGTTTGTTTGTCGCTTTTTTTTTTATTAGCGATTTGAATTCATATTTCATCAATCGAGCCTCACGCTAGTGCTGCAGACTCTCTCTGAGCTCCATTGGGGAAATACCGCACCCTATCGTCTCTCCCTGTGGTACTGCACCCCATTGGATTAGAGTGATGGGGGGGGGGGGGGTCCAGCCTCCTCATTTTACTTTTCCGTCAAGCCATCTGAAGAGACCAAAGTGATAGCTGAGCCGCAAAACAATGTGGAATACATATTTACAATACCCAACGCTGAATCAATAAACGGGATGGATATTTGGAATGGCGATCAGGAATTGGAATAATCTTTTTGGAGAACATCTGATCTGAGGTAAGCAATTTATTTTACCAGTCTTGGGGTAATCGGATCGGTTTTCACAGATATTATGAGCGTTTGCCCCATGTGTGTGTGTGTGTGCGCTGATCAGGAAATGAGAATATATTTTTCAGCTCGCTTCTATAGCGTGCATAAGTACACATATACCATCGATAACCTAGCGTTTATTTGAAAACGATTCATAAATAGGCCGAAAAATTACAACGTTTTTGTGTATTCCAGAATATTCCAGTAAATGCCGTTTATCACGGAATCTATATATTTTCCTGAAACTTTCAAGAAAACGATAGCTTTACAAAATGCTATAAAACGGAAATGAACCGATTAAAAAACAATCCGTTTCGACAATGTTGACTGCAAACAAGTCATTGATAAGCGATGGGCAGATTAGACACATAGCCATAATTTAAGACAGAGATTATGCGTTCACAACGCTATCATTGAAGTGGGTGGTGGCATTCAACCATGTTTTACCATGTTAACAAGTGGCAACCAAAGTGTTAAACAGTACTGTATATTTGTATATCTTGTATGTCATAAATGTCTGGATGTAACAGTACTGTTTATCTGTATGTCATGTATGTCATAAATATCTTGATGAATTGAAAATGGGGGACCCTGATGTAAACCAGACGAAAGTATTTTTCTGGTCTGCATCCCCAATTGTTTGTATTGAGCTGCACTGTATTGTACCCATTCTGCAATCTGTTAATAAAGTTTTCAATCAATCAATCAGCACGACCACTCTGACATTCGCTGCCATCTTTGTTTTCATTGACGGCATGAACGCAGAAACTGCTTTGGCGTAATGCTCGTATAAACATAATCTAATTTGAGCGACAAATATAAAGCCACATGCAGAGAGATATATCGCTATAGTGGCTAGGGGTGGGACGATACACATTCGAACCGTGTACCGTACGGTACGACCCCCATGGTTCGGGGCGTCTGTGTATCGTACGGTTCAGATGACGCACAAATAAAAAAAATCATTTGGCGGAGCCGGGAGAGGGGAGCACTGGCTGCAGGCAGCAGCACTGCAGCCAGGTGCTAGTCAGTTTGTGTAAAAATGGCAAGCACAATATAAATCAATCTTCATTACGACTTTAAAAACATAGCCATTAACATTACATAGGCCTACACACATCTTGCCATAGCGTTAGCAGTTTGTACAACACAACGCACGTTAGCTACTAGCTAGCAGAGGAGGAAATGGGAGTCTGAGAGGGGGGTGATATGGGGTGAATGATAGGCGTTTATTCAACATCCAAGAAGGCTAACATACAACTGTGTTTTACTAACTCCAACCGGGACTATTGCCGCTTTCCCACTGCATGTTGATGTTATGAACTCCTCCTAACGTTACCGGAGCTGATAACATTGCCTGAGCTAAAGGTCCGTGCCACTAAAATGTCCGTGGGGACCCGCCAACCCATAGATAGTTCCAACTCACCGAATTACATAATCCACCACAGTTGCACTCAATATTTAAATAATGTTAGTCTAAATAAATGTAGACAGATAATGTACGTATTTTAAAAATAGAATGAACAGAGCAGTGTTGTTTTTAAACAGTACAGTGTGTGTGTGTGTCAGGGTTTCCGTTAGAAAAAATTGTTGCCGGCCTCAATGTCCGGTAGATTTCAATCTACCGGTCAAATGAGAGAAATTCCGGTCAGAGTTTATTGAGCTTAAAAACAATTGATAGGCAAAAGAATGACAACAAAACAAAAGAATGACATCATCAAGGCATGTAGATTTATAATATTTTTACTTAAAACTAGGCTACTTTTGCGTATAAAGTCATTATATTCCAAATAAAATAAGTCCAGAGACTCGTGCTGCTGCCGACTTTAAATCAAATAGGTGTCTGTGGGCAGTCGCCCGACATTAATAAACAACAGTCTGTTATAATCACATTTTTATGAGCTAACGAATTCCGTTATATTGGACATTTGTATTAATTATATCAAGCGAAGAACTGAGAAATTTGGCAGAGAGAGACGGCAACATTATCGTGGGTTTGTTTGCGTGACGACTCTCTCTCTCTCCACCTCCCAATGACTTATTTGCGAGAGTATGTCGATGCAGAGCAGCAGATTCAGCTGTTATTGGCTCTTTTCTGGGGACCGCACAGCAGCGCCCCCCACCCAACATTGAATTGAAAATGGCTGAATTGGAGTACTGCTGGAGTACTGCATTGTGCTGCTGCTGCTCCGGCTCTGCAGCTTCACAAAAGTTTGCACACCCAGCACTAAGCTCTCGCTGACAACGTCGTTGTCATTATTAGAAGCAACGATGAAACAAATGTAATGATTGTTTCGTTCATCGCATAGGCTATTTAATTTTAGCCTATTTTAATACAATTCAAATAATCAAATTGTGCTTAGACTCAGGGAATTATTTTCACCGGACATTAAGACCGGAGAGATTAAATATGTCGGACTTCAACAGATTTTGCCGGTCAAATACCGGTAATTACCGGCTAACGGAAACGCTGGTGTGTGTGTTAGTTTGATGTATGATAAGAAATCCAGTCATATTCCTTTCATTGTATTTCAAATACTGCACTTTAATTTCAAGCAGAAAACTAATCTTTCCATTCAGAACTGATAATCAGGGAATTTAAACATGGTTGACATTGTTTTTTTGTGTTTATATTAAAGAAAGGAAAGTCTAGTGCTGGCTGAGCATATTGTTTGTTTGCACTAAGTTAATACTTTGACAAATGTAGCCTATGTTTTTCAGTCAGTTCGGTTTTTGTGTGCCAAACATTATTTAAGGCTGTAAACACTGTAAACTTTTTTTTGAATTTTTTTATAAATGAGAAGCATGTTTAGATTTTTGAGTGTACATTTATTTTTTTAAATAAAAATGTACGTATATCGAACCGAACCGAAAACCGTGACCCCAAAACCGTGATACGAACCGAACCGTCCATTTTGTGAACCGTCCCACCCCTAATAGTGGCTGTATAAAGCGCGCACCTGCACGTATTGGGACGGCGAAGAGTTACCGTTAGTTTGCGAGCCACTCACCTGCACGTTACATATTGGAACGGAGAGAAAGATACCGTTAGTTGGGGAAGAAAAAGTGAGAGAGAGAGGAGAGAGTTGTTTTTTGCTACAACGCTGTATGGTAACGTTGGTGAAGTGAATTACCAGTTAAAAACGGTATCGTAATATCGCCAAAGCCAGGAGAAGTGGAGTGACATACTCCAACACCGAAGACCAGGGTTTTGGACTATAGGAACCCGGTCCGTACGAGACCCCCCTATCCAGCGACTACCCGACTGGTTGCATGTAAATTTGATTAGCCCCAGGATATTAATGTGACCACAGGATATTAATGTGATATGTTGCATGTGTGTTTTTATGTTACACATTAAATGTAATAATTCAACTTGGTACCCCTGTCCCCTCCAGTTAATAAGAGTGTCCGCCATTTTGTGTACATTTAATATTGGTTAATATATCATTTAGTATTTGCCAAGCTCATTATTTAAATACAGTCAGGGTTGTGTAGCCCCTTAGCTACAGTCTGTTATTTCTTCCCCTATAAGCGACCTTAGGTTTTATGAAAGGCGCTATATAAAACTAAGTTATTATTATTATTATTATTATTATTATTATTATTATTATTATTATTATTATTATTATTATTATTATTATTATTATTATTATTATTATTATTATTATTATTATTAAATTAATAATTAATTAATAATAACCTTCACTAGAATATAATCCAATTATGAAATCAAATATAGGCCAGGGCTTTACAACTTAATAAAGAGATTGAATACAATTAAATGGGATATAAACGGAATATAGCACAATATGATTATAATATTATTTCATTGTATATGGTATACATTTAATTTAGTTTCTATCCTAATATATATTCTTTATTAAGTTGTAAAGCCCTGGCCTATATCTGATTTCATAATTCGATTATAGTGAAGGAGAGGAGGTCTTATTAATAAATTTTTCATTTAATAATAATAATAATAATAACTTCAGAATAATAATAATCATGACATTGCATTACTGCTGATCAGCACCTATATCAGAAATAAATGTTTACTGTATTGATCATCATTTCAGATGATCAGAACCAATCATTTGAAATGTCAGCTATAGCCTTATTTCTAAATCACACGTTGCGAAGGCTATTGGCACTCGGCTTTATATTTCTCAAACAAGTTAGATACTGTTCATAACTCATAAGATCTATTTTCTTTAGTATTCCGTTCATTTTGTATTGTATTTCGTTTACTTCGTAATGTATAGAGGAGTGCAAAATAATAGAATCTTTATTGTCATTGTTGGTCCAACGAAATTGAGTTTAGAGCATCACCACATACAAACATACTGAATATAGCATGTATAAATAATAACATCAATAATATAATATCAATGTCCCAAGTGCAATAGTGCTAGTGCAAATGAATAGTATGACAGTCCAGTTGAGTTAATGGATGGAGTGATTACTTGATTTCTAATTTCTTTTCTTTTTTTGGACAGCGCTAAACTTGACAGCGCGCTACATTTCGACACACATTTCTGCCAAGAGCGCTGTCAGGGGGGCAGAGTGCGGACTGCTCGCGAGCTACACATATTGGGCGTGTCTGCGCTGGTATCTCATCGAGCAATGTGCTTTCGTGGATAGCTCGCAGACGCAGAACAGGCTCCGCGAATGCAATTTGCTTCACGCAATCCATTCTCTGTGGATTCCGCCCTGAGGCTCTTTGTCTGTCCTCTCTGAGAGGCACGCTGATTGCTGATTGAGAGACAGCTGTGTGTGTGGGTCTGCATGTGTGAAGCTGTCAGTCCTCTTCTCTCCACTGGGAGGAGCCACCAGGCAGGGACATAGAAGCCATCAATCACCATTCCCCTCTGCCCCTTACAGACAATATAGAAGGTTAACCCTTTCACTGCCACACAACAAAGGGTTAACCCTTTCACAACCAGACTACAGAATGTTAACCTTCTGTAGTGTGGTAGTGAAAGTGTTCAAAACAAACTAGTCAGGTAATCTAGTCATGAGTATATAATTCAAACACTTTAAACACTTTTAACACAACACCATATTTTATCTATTTATTACAAAAATGATTGCACTACATCCATACCTTGTCTTTGCATTTTGCATTTTTTGTACTTCATTGTTTGCATTTTGTACTTTAGGTTGTACATTAGTTTGTATATCGTATATCTTGTATAGTGTTTGGTCTTCATACAGTAAAAAAGTAAAGAATAATATCAGGGGGCTCATACAGAACCAAGCATTTCACTGTACTTTATATGTGACAAATAAAACAAAACTTGAATAGTGTATTCCGTCTGGTGTTTTGTTTCGTAACGTTGTCCTCTCAGCGCCGCAGCGTTCACTCGAGGCTGGTCTTCAAACGGCGAGGCTTATGGGGTAGTAGTTACCATGGAAACAAGTACATATTAAACTGCATTAGGTACACATGTCTTCTTGTACCCATTACTTTCTTCTTGTTTTTCTCAAATGTAGAAACACAAGGATCTAAACAATGGTTAAAGGAAGTGTCAAGAGAATTTGGCAATGGAAAAGCTGATCTAAATACAAAGGGGAAAGACAGAGCAGTTTGAGAGGACGTGGGCGACATTTGTGAGGTTCTTGAGGGATGTGAGAGTGTAAAGGAAAGAGATAGGAGAAATGAGAGTTTAGGGACGGGAAAGGAGGACAAATGAGGGTAGAGAGGCCGAAGAGGGTTTTTTATTTTTATGATTTCTTATAATTCATTTTACTGTGTTTTTGAATGTGAATGTCAATTTAAATTATAATTAGGGAATGGAGGGGGTTAAATGTATTTTTTGTCATGTGTTTCTGTCGTATATTGTTTAAAAATATATATATATATATGTAGAAACGCAGATAATTTCATTCTGCTCAGCTCCGCTGGCATCAAATGTCAGAGCGATTGAATAAGCGGAACAATATAAACCTGCTAGCTTGAGAAACTCCTACTTAAAAGACCATCACATGACTCACCAGGTCTTTAAGACTCAGAGTTGGTATTGGCAGTCAAGAGTCTGTATATTTTGCAGGTTTCAAGAGGAGTCGTAGAAATATATATATATATATTTTGTTACTGTATTTCAAGAATACATCCTTGGATAATGGCAAGGAGAATTAAACAGCAAGAAGACCTTGAATAATCAGATATACTGCCCCCCCCCCCCCCCCACGTCCCAAGTGGCACTTTATTCATTTGATATTTTATTCATGAACTCATTATCATGTGAGACAAAGGTCTTTTTAACACTGGACAGTTTTTATGGGTCATTTAGTGCTGAAGCGTGAACCAGTTATATATCGTATTTGCATCGCGTCCCGCTCTGAGCCTTACGAGATACTCCTATCTCCTGTGATACTTAATGTATCTCCCACGAATAAAAACACATGCACCCCACCTGTATGGGTGGCACCCCGCCCCTTATGGTGGCACCACCCATATAACCATGACTCTGGTCATGAAACACCCTTCCTCTGTTTTCGTCCCAGCGTATTGGATGCGTGCACCATACGAGACTAGCGGAATGAAACGATTAAGGAAGATTAATAATGTTGGAAGCTTACCGGAGGTTGCTGGCCCCTGGCATCTTCGACGCATGTTTTCGGCGACACGACGGGCCTGTGTTGATGTTCCTCGTTTGATGACTGCACATCGAGGTTCAGCTGTACAAGGCTGGCTGTCGGGCCAGCTTGTACTCAGGTAGGCCCTGTGTCTTCAGGCATGGGTATTAGTGTTAGTAATGCTGGTTTGTTTTGTTAACACAACCTTGTTGTGTGTTGGCGCCGGGGGCAGGATGGTTTGGTGAACGTTCTCTGCAGGGAACGGTTTCCAAGCTGTCTTGGGCGTGCTGCTAAAACATCAAAAGCTATGCTACATGCTATCGCTACTGCCGCATGCTATTACTACTGCTAATTGCTATGCTGTTTTAATGTCTCCGCCGTGAGATGTTGTCACTCTCCCGCCTCTTGCCCGGTTCATCAATGAAGGTCAGTCGGTAGCTGTTGTGGTTTTTTTTTTAGTTCTATTTACCTTTTTCGGGTAAATGGGTTGACAACGGGGTAGGTCGTGGCTAGGTTCCTAGCCAGGTATTTTACCTTGTGTTCCGGCGGGGTTTGTTGAACGGTGTTCCCATCTGGGTTGGCGTCGGGTAGTGGGGCTATGGGTCCAGCCGACATGATAAACATGTTGCGTGTCTGTGCACAGGCAATTGTTGTCTTGGGTCCCACATTGCCTGGCGTTAGGCTGCAGTAGTATAAGGGCAGGGCCGCCTGGGAGAAATGTGAGGCCCTGTGCATTTTTAGACGCGAGGCCCCCCACCTCCTGGGGCGGCCCTGTGTAGGGGGCTATTGTTTCGTTTTGTCACTCTGCTATGAGGTCTGTCTTGCTACAGCTTTCTCTCCTCTCAAACCATTCATACTGACGGTATGGGGGAGTAGTGCGGGGGGGGGGGGGCTTTGTTTACCTTTTTTGGTAAATGGGCTAAACTAGGGCTGGTGTTCTGTTGTGAATATTTTGAATGAAGACGGGTCTGGTCCGTCTCCCCTTAAACTTTGTGTGTATGGGTTTGCTCATTCTACAGTTTTTTGTGGTTTAGCTCTTTTATTCATTTAACCCTTTCATGGTGCACACCACAGTGGAGGGTGCTGTTTGCAATCACCACTGGTGCTCCATGTTAACGTCAGTCCTTTGTTTTTGATATATTGAAACAATGCCCCGCCCGGCCGACACCATGGGTGGGTCGGCCTGGCGAGTGGCTGGTGGGCTGTTAAGGCTTGTACCGCCACGGTATGGAATTGGCAACGATTAGAACTGTGTTCGAATTGCTGTTTTTTTCTATTAAAAAAATGGTGTCTGGTGGAGGGGCCTTGAGGGCCAGCCGACGTCGACACATCGCGCGAGGTTGTTGACGTTATTAGCTTTGACCCAGCCGCAAGCTATAACCGCTCAGGGTTCCCCTCTCCGCAGGGGATTTTGGTCTTCTGCTGGAGCGCGGGCGGTATTGTCCTAGGCCCTACACCGCCTCACACCGCGCAGCCAGAAGAAGAGAGAGCACGGCCTCGTCAGCGGCGATGACGGGGCCCTCGACAGGCGGCCATGTTTTTCCCCCACCAGAGGTATCCTGGGCGTTGATTCGACAGGTGTCCACAAGGCCGACAGCCTTGGCGGCCGAGGGATCGGCCATGTAGGATGGGTTCGGCTTGAACAAACAAGCCGTCACCGTCCTGCCGCGAGCAGCCCGCTCTCCGATCACTCCCTTCCCCAACACCAGCGGAAGAAGTGGGCTCTGATTGTTTCCTTTGGCTGCGGGCCGCGTGCCTTCGTTGATGCGCGGGCAGCCCCCCTTTTTCGCTTCTCATGGGGACAGGGGCTGACACCCAGTTGATGGCTGAGCCTGGGTCTGTCCGTGAGAATGTTGTGCTGTCAAGCGGCTCCCACACCTTGAACTGTGTTGGTTGAGCCTGGTGTTACGTCTGTCAACTTAAGTGTTGTCAGCAGGGGGGCTCGAAACCTTTTGAGGCACACAGTGCAGGCTTCCCCGGCCTCGCCTTCGCCAGGCCAGGTATCATGTTGGTGCCTCCCACTCCTGAAATATTGGCAAGTGGTCGCAGCTCACATGGTTTGGGGTGGTAGTAATATCACTGCAGGGCTACGGTGTGTAGGAACCCATGGGGGCCTTACACCTTGCATGTCCGGCTGCAGAACAACTCCTTCAGCATGTTCTGGAGGGGTGTTCAGTGGGGGGACTTTTTTCATCGGAAGCCCCCCGTATCAGATCGGCCCTTTCTGTCGGGGTTCCCCCTTGGGTGCGATTGCCTCGTGGGTGTGTCAGGGTCAGGTGTTCCGACACGGAACGCGCTCCTCGCACGGTTCCGGGGTTGTCTACGCACAGCGGGGGGACCGGGCCAACTATCTACAGTTCCTGGCGGACCTGCGCCACGTGACGGCGGGTGCGTTGGGAGTGTCGTCACATATGACTACGGCAGTACCATATGTCGAGGTAGATGGAGAGAACGGTGAGGCGGGGACTTGTGTTTACACAACCCCACCCGTTTTCAGGTTTGGTACAGACCCTGTTGTCGGGGTCTCCAGCAGGGACAGCTCTGGTCAACGAGATCCAATCTCTGTGGACGAAGCAAGCCATCGTCGTGGCGTTCTCCTCCCGGTGTTCTCAGCCCGAGAAGTCGGGAGGGAGGGGTGTAAGACCCAGGCTGGACCTGTCCCATGGGAAGGTTCAGCATTTTTTGGATCGTCTCCTACCTGTTGAACACTGTCAGGTGGGGGTCTGGTTCTCCTCCATAGACCTGTAGGATGCGTATGCGCATCCCCGATCTTCCATCCTAGGGCTTACCTACGCTTCCTTTGCAGGGTTAGCGTATGAGTACCAGAGGCTGCCGTTCGGTTTTCTCTGGCTCCCCGCATCTTCACCAAGTGCGTGGAGGCCGCACTGGGGCCTCTGCGTCGTCCGGGGTTACGGAGTGTTCTGCCCTGATGACGTTCTGGTCCTTCGCGGTCAAGGTGGATCGTCAGGTCTCATACCAGGCAGGTCTCTACCAGCCTGGGGTTGCTGTAGACTGGATGTAGAGTATTCCTCTTCCCAGTCAACGGTTGGAGGGCTATGGGCATCCATCTCAGAGCGTGTTGTCAACACGCTCTGGAGGTTCCATCCTAGGACGGTTACGGCGCTGTCTCACGTCGCGTTTTCACCGACGCCTCCCTCGCTGGTGATGCGTCGGGCCAACGCAGTAGGGGGCAGCTGGCAAACCATGCTGCCCGGTCTGCGCTACGTTCAATGTGTTGGTGTTGAAAGCGGTCCTTCTGGTCCACAAATGGTGTTGATCAGGACGGACGATACGACGTCAGTGTCGTGTATCGACAGACAGGGAGGAGTACGCTCCCCCTGTCTGCACCAGGCGGCGGGCGGCTGGCTATGGGCGTCCTCCATCTGCGCGGCCTGAGGGCTCCCCACATCCCCGGCAGGGAGAATGTGGGTGCAGGTGTACTGTCGCAGGGCGGCCCTCATCCTGACGGGTGAGGATTGCGTCTGGACATGGTCAGGCAGGTCTGGGACCGATGCCGTGCCGCCAGGGATTCTTCCCCATACATCTGTTAGGTCAGTTGTTGGGACGGGTACGTTGAGGGGCGCAGGTTCTTGATCCTGATGGTGTTACCATCTGGAATGCGCATGCTCCCTTCACTGTCGCGCTTACGCGGGCAGATGACGTATGTTCCAAGTGTGGTGTAAGGCGGGGGGCCGGGACTCAGTCTCCTGCCCCCTGGATGCTGTCCTTGGTTACCTCCAGTCTCTCCTTGATAGACTGTCGGCTTCGACGGTGAGGGTATATGCAGCAGCTATATCCTCCTATCATGAGGGGTTTGAGGGGATGTCTTGTTCAGCCACCCTCTTGTGAAGCGTTTCCTGCTTGGCGCTCGACGCGTTAAGCCGGTGCAACGCTCCTTGGCTCCGACTTGGGATCTTCAATTGGTCCTCGGTCGGTTGTCCTTGGCCCCGTTTGAGCCGCTCGAGCAGGCGCCGTGGGGACAGCTGTCCTTCAGGACCGCGTTCCTTCTGGCTGTCACTTCCGCTAAACGCGTAGGTGAGCTCTGTGCTCTCTCGGTACGTCCAGAGTGCCTGTCTTTTCGGACCGATTGCGGTGTCACTCTGCGACCTGATCTTGCTTTCGTGCCTAAGAATATCCGGAGTTCCTTCCGCTCCCGGGATATTGTGGTTCAGGCGTTTCGTCCTCCTCCTCACACTAGTGAGTTAGATGCGGGCCTTCACCTGTCATGTCCAGTCCGTGCTTGGGGATTTACCTCAGCCGTACTCAGGATTTCAGGGTTACCGTCCAGCTTTTTGTCTGTTACGGTGGGGCTCGTGCTGGTAAGGCACTGTCGGAGCAGCGCCTGTCCCATTGGTTGTGCGAGGGTGTTACCCGCTGCTACACGTTGGCTGGGCAGGATCCCCCTGGGGGCGTCAGGGAGCACTCCACTCGTGGGGTGGCTGCCTCTGCCGCTCTCCTGGGTGGGGCCTCGGTGGAGGCCATCTGTGCTGCAGCTTCATGGTCCTCCCCGGGCTCCTTTGTAAGGTTTTTCCTCATGGACATGACCGGGGGTTCTGTCTCCCAGGCGGTTCTGGGGTCTGTGGCCTTTCCTGCTTCCCGTCCTTTGGTCGGGTAGCAGGAGTGTATGGGTATGGGCCACAGTGTGTTGAGTCACACGTGGTTCCGCCTGTACGGTGTGTTCAAGGGGTTCTAGTTTCCCTCTTGTTCGCATTCAGGTGGAGTTGACTGCGCCCCCCCTTCATTAGGGAGGATGGGGTGACAGGGCTCCCCGCACCCCTTGATGTGGGCTTACGGGTCCTCAGGGGGTACATCTGTCGGGTCTCGCGCCCGCTCTTCCCCATTATCTCGTAAGGCTCAGAGCGGGACGCGATGCAAATACGATATATAACGATAGGTTATGTAGATAACCTAGTTATATTAGTATTGGCTGAGCGTCCCGCTCTGCGCGGCCCTGAGTTCCCTCTTGAGGGATCTTTTCCTGGGACGGGTTTTGGCGAGGAAGGGTGTTTCATGACCAGAGTCATGGTTATATGGGTGGTGCCACCATAAGGGGCGGGGCCCCATACAGGTGGGGTGCATGTGTTTTTATTCGTGGGAGATACATTAAGTATCACAGGAGATAGGAGTATCTCGTAAGGCTCAGAGCGGGACGCTCAGCCAATACTAATATAACTAGGTTATCTACATAACCTATCGTTATATATCGTATTTGCATCGCGTCCCGCTCTGAGCCTTACGAGATAATGGGGAAGAGCGGGCGCGAGACCCGACAGATGTACCCCCTGAGGACCCGTAAGCCCACATCAAGGGGTGCGGGGAGCCCTGTCACCCCATCCTCCCTAATGAAGGGGGGGCGCAGTCAACTCCACCTGTAGTTTTTACTACATGCTGCTTCATGAGTGGGTCCTCTATTTGATTTTTATTGATTTATTTGATATGACAGACCTTTTTATATTGTCCGATTGTCTATTGATTGTCAGTTGTTGTTTGCACTGTGTTGGGACTGGAGGATTTAGTTTTTTATCCACGGGATGGGGAAAAAACAACAACAAAAGTGAATTTCTCCATGAATAAAAAAAAAAATAAATCCCATGAATATGCAAAGTTTTCTTGATTCTGAATGAAATTCTGGCCATTCTCTGTTTTCAATTCAACATTGTTACGTTGCATAATAGGGAGGTGTAGTCTGACGTGTAGTGGAAATTTTTCGGCCTATTTATGAATCGTTTTCAAATAAACGCTAGATTATCGATAGTATGTGTACTTATGCACGCTAGAGAAGCGGGCTGAAAAATCTATTATCTTATTTCCTGATCAGCACACACACACTCACAGCCACACACATACATATGGGACACGCTGAGATATAGGTGAAAAAAACTCTGATTATCCCAAGACTGGTAAAATAGATACCTTACCTCAGATCAGATGTTCTCCAAAAAGATTATTCCAATTGCTGATCGCCATTCCAAATATCGATTGCGTTTATTGATCCAACGCTGGGTACTGGAAACGCATATTCCACGCTGTTCTGCGGCTCGGCAATGAATGGGATTGTCTCCGGTTACATGCCTGACAAGTAAAATGTGGATTCCGGACTCTTTTCTTCCCATCCATTCCATTCAGTCCAATCCAATGGGTGCAATACCATCCGGAGAGACGATATGGGGCGGTATTTTTCCCTGTTCGAGCTCAGATAGATCCCCACTGGTAACGTGAGGCTAGATTGATGAAAAATGAATGGAAATCGATAATAAAAAAAATAACGATTAAATAACGAGATTTCTCGTTCTTGGCACTCAACGCATGGCATGAACTAACGAGTTTCTCGTGGCTGGCACTCAAAGTGTTAATTGCGAATATTTTCATCTATTGCGCTATAGATTGTGGATTAATACGCACAGAAAGGTACACCGTGCAAATGTGCATGCTTTATTTGTTTTAAACGAGACGATTTAGAAATGGGCAATGGGGAAATACATTGCTATTTCGCGAGGTGGACCGGCCGGAAACAGCAATGATGTAACCACTACACCTCCCTATAACCCCTTACAGGATGGGGACAGGACGGGAGGAGTTCACTAAATCACGGGAGTGGGACTGATGGGAGGAATCTGATGGAAGGAATCTGATGGAAGTAATCTGATGGGAGTAATCTGATGGAAGGAATCTGATGGGAGTAATCTGATGGAAGGAATCTGATGGAAGTAATCTGATGGAAGGAATCTGATGGGAGTAATCTGATGGAAGGAATCTGATGGAAGTAATCTGATGGGAGTAATCTGATGGGAGTAATCTGATAAAAGGAATCTGATGGGAGGAATCCAGTGGAGGTTTCTCTATGACAACACGTGAAATACAAATTCACTCATAATTCATAATTATTATTAATTTACATATACCTATATATATATATATATATTATTTTTTTTATTATTATTATAATTTTTTTTATTATAAATGTTTTCATCTGTAAAAAGAAATGCCAGTGAATTTTTTTCTTCAAAAATGGCCAAAATTGACAGCTCTGAGCAGGCCTGCACTGCAGTATTGCCTGCAGTAATTATTCGTGCAGAATATCTGCACAGGTTGACCCATTGTTAAATAAATAATAAATAATAGCCAATCAAAATAGGCTATTAATGTCATCTAAGCACGGTCTGTGCAGTTAAACTCTTGCCATTGAATGGAGGATTTAATGATCGACAGCCCTTGACATCCAATACACGGAGGTTGAATGATTGGCAGCCTTGCAAATCCAATCAGAGTATGGCTCCTACGTCTGCAGCTACACAGCTGTTTCTCCCCTCGCGGGATTGATTGATTGATTGATTGAAATTTTTATTAACAGAGCACTGAGAGCAGCCACGTTTGAAACCTCTATATTAGTGTATCTAACATTTAGCACTTTAATAGCAACTTATTTTTCACGGCGGGACATTTACTGAGGACCAGCACAACACACCTGTGGATATTATGATTTAACAAGTCTATCTGTCCAGGAGGATGACAACATTATTGCAGGTACTGTATAAGCAGGCAGCCTAGCAGTTTCTAGCTTGGAATGCTAATAACTACTAATGTTATCACGCTAGCTTGGATGCTAACTAACGTAATTAAGCTGGTCATGGTTCATGGTGAGCCGTTTGTGTTATAACGAGACAGCAAATTAATGAATGAATGAAAACTTTATTTGGGTGAATCGCTTGGGTGACTGTCTGAGTGACCACCTGTCGGGAGTCGGAGACGTCCCGAAAATGGAACGTGTGTCACGCATCAACAGAATAGTGGATTTCGACAGCATCCTCACGCAAATGAAGGATCGATTAGATCACAAAAGACTGCTGTTTGATGATATATATATATATTTCTTTTTATCTCAGTTGTTGTCAAACGAAAGCCTGCAGTGCTTAGACTGGACCAGCCTGTAGTGTAGTAGTTCTAACTTCACTCGGGAGACAAAAGCCAAACATCAATTTGATGCAACAAGCTGGCTCGCGATGCTATATTGTTTACATCTCCCATGGGATTAATGCACGCGGCTCGAGTCGGACTCATCACATGGAGAAGCTGCACTATTCAACAATAGATGAGATCGATCGAGATACCGTCTTGTAAGTGTCTTCTTGGCTTTAGAATGTCAGTTTGTGTAACGTTACTGTAACCGAATTGAAACCGCATCATAACTCCTACATCGACCATGTCACTTTTCAAAAGGCATGAATGAATGAAAACTTTATTTAAACAGATTACAGAATGGGTACAATATACAGTACGGCTCAATACACATAATTATTAAGGAGATGCAGACCAGATAAAGACTTTCGTCTTGTTTACATCAGGGTCCCCCATTTTCAATTCATAGTGAAATGTATCTTGTGTTATTAGGAGCCCTGCTAAAGTTGGTAGCTAACGTTATATTGATAATGTTTCAATATTATCAGGTTGATATTATTAGGTTGATAATGGTGTCAGTGTTTCAGATAGCAAGGTGGAGATCTTTGTTAACTAGTAGAGCTTTGGTTGAGAGAGATTACAGTGCTGTCTCTTAAAACTCATAAACAAGTATTGAGCAAGACGAGTTAGTCTGTTGTGTTGTGCGTATTGTATGGGAGGGATAATGATGACTGTGTGTAACTAGGAGGGATATGAGGACTGTGTGTAGGTGTCACTGAATTGATGTAAACAAGACGAAAGTCTTTCTCTGGTCTGCATCCCCTTAACAATTGTGTGTATTGAGCCGTACTGTATTGTACCCATTCTGCAATCTGTTAAATAAAGTTTTCATTCATCATTCATTCATTCATTCATTCATTCATTCATTCATTCATTCATTCATTCATTCATTCATGTGTAGAAAGAAGAACTATAACTGTAACTGAGGGGTACAATTCCCTGACTGTATTACTAGATATGATACTTACTACCACTACCTTTGTACTTAATATTCGGCCACCCAGTACACGGCATAAATATATTATCATGAACACTCTCACGTAGATGAAACGGATCCAACACAAATGTACGAATTAGAAACAGGTCTTTATTTCCTACACAGCGATGGTGTGTAGAATAAGCACTTAATCACTTAATTACATTTATGAATTGAAATAGTATGCACTTTTATGGCAAGGAGTATTCGTCGGTATATCAATAGAAAATGTCCAATCTCTGAAGGCGCAGGTGGTAAATATACGACCTGGAATAGTTAAGGAATAACAGCAATGATACTTTAATGATTATAGGCTGGATACACTAGAGGGGGTTAATCCGGTCGCTTGTAAGCCGACAGGAGTAGGAGGGGGGGGGGGGGGGGGGGGTAGAATCCAGCTGCCAAGGGTATCTCAGGTGAACCCACTGTAGTGCCGTTCAATGCGCCGGCGATCCTTGGACCACAGATGAAAGCAGGTGGACTCTTTGTGGGCCGGCTCTCTCCGGTCCACGGGGGAGAGACGTGAAGAGACCTCATTAGTGGTGCGGTAGCCAAATTCCTACGCGGAACTAGGACTTGTTCGTACATGTCGAGCGGTACGTTTGAACTGGGTCTGAGGGGTATGGCAGCCTGGCACCAAGGTCTCGACCAATAGTAGAATGGAGACTATTATGGGATGGTCAGTAGGCTAGAATGGATATTCAATGCATATTGTACAAGGAATATACAAGGGATATCAGGGAATATTAGAGAATATACAAATACAATTAAATATATATATATAAATAAATATATATATTCGGTTTAATCTGGCCCTTCACAACAGCCACCCCCTGAATAGGTCCCAGACCTAATCAGTTAAACAGAGACAGATTAATCGCGTTGTCTATTTACACATAAGGGTTTGCTGTAGGGGTCAGTCAACTTCACAAAGTCATAGGGTTGTAGGGTCATGGTCATCATCGATTGTGTCTGGGAGTCGAGGCAGTTCTATGAGCCTTGCCACGGGACGGGTGTAAGTGCGACCCTGGACGAGCACTTCAGCTGCTCGGACCTTGCCGTCGGCACCGGTGATCACTTTGCTTACGCGGCCGGCCGGCCACATAGCTCTGGGCAGTGATTGATCAATAATCATGACGACTGTTCCTTCTGTCAAATTGTCTCTCTCCTTTACCCACTTCTGGCGGGTCTGTAGAGACGGTAGGTAGTGCAGTAGGAAACTGTTCCAAAACTTGTCGGCTAATACTTGGCTGTACCTCCACATTCGTCGGCCGTTCGCTTCTTCAGGCCGGTACATTGTCTGGGGTAATGCAGGATCTAGCCGCCCCATCAGGAGTGTGTTGGGGGCTCTGCGTAGGCGACCACCCACTCTGATGAGGGTATGAGCGTCGCTCTCGGGGGCCAGGTGAATTAATCTGCTGTCGGATGGGACGGGCTTTCCTCCCTGTAGACAGGCCAATTCATCGGGGAACGAGTCTCTCTGGGCTCGCTGCAGTAGAAGCAATTCTGCTTCCTCGTAGTTAGCTGCTGACATATCAGCGGGGGACTTGCACTCCGGGTGGTACCGCAGGAATGTTCTTTGTTGTGCACTCTCTATGGACGTGCAATCGTTTATGTTAGGGTCGGTGGAGGCTACGGTGCTCAATCCACAGAACACAGACTTCTTAATTTCCACCTCCTCTGGACTTGCTTCCCTCGGGATAGGCATGGGCCACTGTCCTTCCGGGAGTCTTAGGAATGCGGGGCCGTCACTGTAGACATTGCGACGGGTGAGGTCATCCAGGGGCATCCCCCGGGTGATGACGTCAGCTGGGTTCTGTTTTGTATCAACGTAGCGCCACTCTGTTTCTCCGGTTAACTCTTCGGTTAAGTCTTGAATCTCGGTGACTCTGACTCCCACGAAGACTTTGTACTTGCATGAGTCCGATTTGATCCAGGCGAGTACCGTCGTGGAATCTGGCCACAGGATTGTTCTAGACACCGGTATGGTGAGCTCACGTTGGATGAGCGTGGCTAGGTGCGCTCCGGCTAGGGCTGCGCAGAGCTCTAGACGTGGGATAGATTGTTGCTTGCGTGGGGCTATTCTCGAGCGGGCGAGGACAAATGCTGTGTAGATCTCTCCCCCCTGGTCTTGGGCCCGCAAGTAGGCTACTGATCCGTATGCGACCTCTGAGGCGTCACTGAAGACGTGTAAGTCCATTTTACATGTCTCTGGTCTCACCGCGGGTGGGAAGTAGCTTCGGCGCATATTAACGCCTGGGAGTGAGTGGAGCTCCATCTTCCACTCTCTCCAGGTGGATGCAAGGTGTGCAGGAATGGGGTCGTCCCAGCCCTGGTCCTTGTCCCACAATGCTCGTACAATCATTTTTGCCCTGGTGGTGTACGGTAGAATACATCCTAGCGGGTCATATTGTCGGGCGAGTGTTGTGTACACACTCCGTCTGGTGGTCGGCGCCGCCGCCGGCCTTCCCTGCTCCGTAGTCAGGGGCTTGTGTCTGTAGTGAAGCGAATCTGTTTTGAATCGCCACACCAATCCCAGGGTCATCTCCTGGGCTTCTCCCGGGATTGTAGCCATCCAGGTCTCGCTGCTGGCTGCCTTGTCCTCGGAGGAGAGGCTGCGCAGTACTTGCGGATCGCTGCTGGCCCACTGCCTGAGATCAAAGCCGCCTTTGATCAATGAGGCGCGGAGTTTAATCAGGAGAGCCTCGGCTTCTTCCTGGGTTGAAAGGCTTTGTAGACAGTTGTCTACGTAGAAGCTGTTCTTTACGCTGTGTCGGACCTCTTCGTCCGCTGCTGGGTCCTCTGCTACATGTTTCTGTAGTGCAAATGTCGCACAGCAGGGGCTGCACGTCGTTCCGAAGGGGAGGACTTCCCATTGGTAGATGGCTGGGTGCTCATCTCCTGGCTTCTCTCTCCATAGGAACCGTAACAGGGGCTTGTCCGCCTCTACTAATCTCACCTGCAGGAACATTCCTTTAATGTCCCCGCTGATGGCCACCTTTTCCTGGCGGAAGCGGAGTAGAACGCCGAGTAGGGAGGGGCCGAGTGTGGGACCGGGCAGTAACTCTTTATTCAGATTTTGGGATCCGATCTGGTAGCTGCAGTTAAATACTATGCGGTCTTTACCGTTGTGATGGACCTTGTGGTGGGGCACGTACCACGATTCAGTGGTCTGGTCAGCCTCTTTAATGTCCATCTTTGTGACGTGTCCCGCTGTGATGAGCTTCTCAATCTCAGCGCGGTATACACTCTCTTGGGCGGGGTTCTTGGCTAAGCGCCGCTCCGTGTTCAGCAGGTACCGTTCTGTGGCGTCTGTCTTGGCGTGGAAAGTAGGCATTCCTTCTCGCCGCAGGAGTGGCGTGGCGTATCTCAACACGCCGTTGACCGGGACTCTCTTGGTCCCTGTCTCGAGGAGGTGAATTGCGTAAATGTCATCTTTAGAGCGAATGTCTTTCTTTCCGTTCTTAAAGGGCATTTGTTCCAGGGTCCAT
This sequence comes from Notolepis coatsorum, assembly GCF_963971535.1. NCBI lineage: Eukaryota > Metazoa > Chordata > Actinopteri > Aulopiformes > Paralepididae > Notolepis > Notolepis coatsorum. The sequence goes on along the minus strand of NC_140181.1, from coordinate 106,803,663 downwards.
AGCCGCTCTACGTGTTGCAGGAGTGCGGTTTCTCCCTCTGTGACTCGGGAGTGGAGACATCTAGTGGCTGTACTTCGGTTGAGAGATTTGGCGAGCGGGCCTTGGAGAGTCCATCGCAAACGGGTCTCGACTGCTGCAGGACAGCCTCGGGGTCCGGTATGAACCCGGTCTATCGGGACAATGAGGTCTGCATGGTCGGAGCCTATCAACAGGGTCGGCATAGCATTGTCTATGAGCGGGATCGGTAACTTGCGCAGATGTGCATATTTCTCCATCAGCTTGGCGACGGGGTATGTGTACCGCGACAGTCCTATTTCTTGGCTGGTGAAAGCGTCGGCAATCTGGTACCGTCGCTCAGGCTGGCCGCTTGCTGCGATAGAGAATGAGACATTCTCGCCCTTTATCGTCTTCAAATCTCGTCTTATTGTCCGAATTGTCATTTGGGTTTCGCTTCCCCGCAGCCCTAGCTGGGCCGCAGCGGAGGCGAGCAGCAGGGTCTTCTCTGACCCGTCATCGAGGACGGCGTAAGTGTCCAGGACTTTATTCTGGTAGCTTAGTGTCACACGCACTACTTTTAGGAGTACTCGGGCTCCACTGCTGCTGGCGGGATCGATGTACATGACGCTCGCTTTGCAGCTGGATGGTGCAGGTGAAGGGCGCCGTCTGTTACTGTCGTGAAGTATGTCCAGATGGGCTCCATCGCACTTGGTGCACCTTTTCTTTAAGCGGCATTCGGCTGCCATGTGTGAGCGCGCACAGCGAAAACAGCGCTTGTTGGACTTTATCCATTGACCTGCTTCCTCCGCGTTCAGCTTGGGGAAGGAGTCACATTGCGCTAGCCAGTGTTCTTTCTCACAGTAGGGGCACACTATCTTCCACTTCTCCGTTCTGGAGGGGGTACTGTGGCTCCTGCTGCTCGGTACTGACTCCGATTGGTGCATCACAGTCACCGATCTTCTTCCATCATTTAGTCGTCTGGTTCCTTCTCTGGAGCCAGGGGTGCTCCGTCCGAATGTATCTAGCCGTAGGCTGCTGACTTCTCTCGCCAGGAAGTCTGCTAGATCGAGGAGGTTCGGTTCGGGGCCATTCGGGTCTCTGTGGTCCCTCTGCCGCCTAAAGCGCTCCTGACGAGCGGGCGGCAGCTTCTCCAGGATCCTTTCCACATTTGAGTTGGCGTAAAGTTCATACTTCCCCTTCTCTCTTTGCGCTCCCAACATCCCTACCAGGGACTGCACTCTGATGGACAGGTCGTCCAGTGCTCGATTGTCTATTGCTGGGGGTAAGCGGTCGATGTGTCGGATCTCCTGGATCACGTAATCCCATATGCGCCCATACCTCTGGTCCAATGCTACCAGCGCTGCTGTGTATGGGGTGGTGGAAGTCGCGTAGGCGAGCGCTATATTATGTGCGCGGGGCACCTTTAAGTGCTGCAGTAGGATGGCGTATTTGTGGCGTTCATCCAATACATCCACCAACATGGTCTCCAGACACATGCGGAGTTCTGTATACTGGGCCCGGTTCTCTTGGGTGAAGTCGGGTACCATAGGCGTGCCAATGTATGATGCTGACTGTGGATACATCGGCGAGCGTTGGGGGAGAGGCCTCCTAGGCGAGTCTCCTCCCGCTCCTTGGTATGGGCTGGTACCGGCAGTGTACCATGGCCCGCTTGTCCAGGTGCTGTTCCTCGGTGCGGGTCGTGCGTCGTGCTCACCCGTGTATAGAGTCGGGGGTCTGTAGCGCAGCTCCGCGGGAGTATAGCCTGGGCTGTACCGGACCTCCTGGTCCGGTAGAGTACTGTGCTGTCTTCGGGCGTGGTTCTCCTCCTCTTCCTCTTCGTCTTCAGTTAGGTCATCCAGTGCTTGTAGTCTCTGGTTTAGCCTCTCCACAGGATATGCTGCTCCTTCCCGGTTGCTAGGTCTCGCTTGGACCGGTGGGGGGAGGTGGTCTGTGGGGGGTATAGACCTCGTCTGTTGGTCAAGTTCAGGGTTGTTTACTCGGCTAGGGGATGCCGCCCTGGAGGTGTGTCTAGACGAGTTCCTGGAGCCTCTGGCGGAGGGAGAGGGTGTTGTCCGTCTGATCAGCTGTTCTATTAGTTGCGCTTGCTGTCTGTCGCGCTCTGCGTCCCGTAGAGCACCAGCAGCTGCTCGCTGGCTGTCTGCTCGGTCTCGGGCCACATTCTCTTCCATCTGAATGCGTCTTATTTCTAGACGTATATGCTCTTCTTCGCTCCGCTGCTGGATCTGCAGTCGGTCGCGTTCAGCAGCGGCGTTCAGGCTGATGAGGAAGGCCTGCTGTAGGGTCCTCTCTGCCTCGCTGGGAGAAGGCGGTTGTATAAGGGAGCCTTCCCTCGGGGTACTCCTTGCGGAGCCTTGGAGCTCTATCTCCACGGTGCTCTCCCCGTCTTCTTCCGTGCCGAGTTCTCTCTCGGTAGCGTTGTATTCCTCCCGGGACTCATCGGGGACTACTTCTTCAGTACTGGCGGGGTGTGAAGTCATGTCTGGTTCCCACTGGTCCCCACCGTGAACTTGGTCAGTTACATTAGAGCCCGTAGGGGCCTCTATGGTCGGGGTAGTCTGGGCGTTGGGGTTAGACATACTTTTACTTTCTAGTTTTACCGCGTTTACTGTTAGTAGAAGACTAGGTTGTTGACTGACAGCGTAAGCCTCTAAGTACTGAGGGAGCCGTCGTTCGCGCTGCGGGCGTTGGTTAGGAGGATCGTTTCGTGGAGTGTTCATCATAGGCCATTTCAATATTAATAACACTATATTAATATTACACTAATTACCCTCCGGCTCGAAGGACCAATTGTAACTGAGGGTTACAATTCCCTGACTGTATTACTAGATATGATACTTACTACCACTACCTTTGTACTTAATATTCGGCCACCCAGTACACGGCATAAATATATTATCATGAACACTCTCACGTAGATGAAACGGATCCAACACAAATGTACGAATTAGAAACAGGTCTTTATTTCCTACACAGCGATGGTGTGTAGAATAAGCACTTAATCACTTAATTACATTTATGAATTGAAATAGTATGCACTTTTATGGCAAGGAGTATTTGTCGGTATATCAATAGAAAATGTCCAATCTCTGAAGGCGCAGGTGGTAAATATACGACCTGGAATAGTTAAGGAATAACAGCAATGATACTTTAATGATTATAGGCTGGATACACTAGAGGGGGTTAATCCGGTCGCTTGTAAGCCGACAGGAGTAGGAGGGGGGGGGGGGGGGGGGGTAGAATCCAGCTGCCTCGTCCGGCCAAGGGTATCCCAGGTGAACCCACTGTAGTGCCGTTCAATGCGCCGGCGATCTCCACCTTGCGTCCTCTCCAGGGGGGGGGGTTCCAACACACGGCAGTGTCGGGGGTCTTTATCCATGGAATAATCAAAGTATCCAAAGCATAATCCGTGCCTGGGAAGGCGGGCTGTCGTCGGTAGAATAATCCGGTATACAGGTCCACTCGCTCGTCGGCTCTGGGGCTCCTCGGGTGCAGCTTCACATAGGGTCAACCACCCTGGGTAAGCAGCCAGTTCTCTGCCCGAAACGATGGGGTACTGACTACGGTAGTATTCTCACCGCACGAAGCACTATATATTAACAGACTATTATTAGCTTAATAGACTACGTCCAACTCGACGATATAGTGCCAAATATGACTATTCAAATATTAATATACACGATGTCTCAATACCGATGGTAGGCGAACTTGGCCTTACTCCCACACGTGGCGTCGCGGGGAGGCTTTACGTCTGTGACTCTATTGGAGGGTAAGAAACTGGACTGAAAAGAAAGTCCTACTTTAGTAGCGCAGTATATATACGCACTATGAACAAATAGTCCCATTAGTGGTGCGGTAGCCAAATTCCTACGCGGAACTAGGACTTGTTCGTACATGTCGAGCGGTACGTTTGAACTGGGTCTGAGGGGTATGGCAGCCTGGCACCAAGGTCTCGACCAATAGTAGAATGGAGACTATTATGGGATGTTCAGTAGGCTAGAATGGATATTCAATGCATATTGTACAAGGAATATACAAGGGATATCAGGGAATATTAGAGAATATACAAATACAATTAAATATATATATATAAATAAATATATATATTCGGTTTAATCTGGCCCTTCACAACAATAACATTCTCATTATCAAAGACCACAGTCTTAAACACACGCACACACAAAAGATACATGGACTATTGTTATTGGACACAAGCCACACACATGGACCCTGCACTGCACCATAATTCACCTGTGATTATAGTATACTTGTTATTACACACACACACACACACACACACACACACACACACACACACACACACACACACACACACACACACACACACACACACTCTGTCTCTCTCTCATTCAGTTCTGTTGTGTTAATATAAACCCGCCGTGGTCTCTCTCTGTCTCTCTCTCTCATTCATTCATTCATTCATTCATTCATTCATTCATTCATTCATTCATTCATTCATTCATTCATTCATTCATTGTCCTTGTGTTACATAAAACCCATCTGTGGCCTCGTGCAGAGGAAGGTGGTAAATACATGTTAGATATTCCAATGTACAGTTTTGCATACCATTGACTCAGAATGGTCTGTGTTATTTAAATCGTCACAGCAGTATAGTTTGTTTTATAATTTTTTTTTTATTTCATTCATTCCATAAGAACGTAGAATACACATTACAGACTTTTTTTTATATGGTCCATTTGCATGTTCTTGGTATCTGATTCTAGGGACATATATGGATCTCAGGGAATGTATTCCCAGTGTCAGAAATACTGTGTCTGTTACTAGGCTTGAGTAAATTGTAATGAACCAAATGAGAATATCAATAAAAAATGTTTTTTATCTTTGACTGTGAATAACACTATGCTCAAATTGACCAGACCTGAAAAATCTAAGCAAATTAATAGATGGAAGATGATTAAACAGAAGGTTTTGTAGATACAGTACTGAATTCTGCCATCCGGACACATGCAATTTGAAATATGATTATAGAATATAGAATATCAGGCATACAATGGTTATGCGATTAAAATGCGATTAATTAGATTAATTAATTACAAATCCTGTAATTAATTAGATACATTTTTTTAATCGCCTGACAGCACTAATAATAATTTGTGCTTCACCTAAAAATTTGGTCAGCAGCCTCCACTGGAGGAATCTGATGGGAGTAATCTGATGGAAGGAATCTGATGGAAGGAATCTGATGGGAGTAATCTGATGGAAGGAATCTGATGGGAGTAATCTGATGAAAGGAATCTGATGAAAGGAATCTGATGGGAGGAATCTGATGGGAGTAATCCGATGGGAGTGGGATAGTCCCGTGTCAGGCTTTAGTAGCTTGGCAATAGCTCCGTGCCCTGGCCGAAGTGAGCTCGGGAGATTCTAGACGTATATCAGTCTCGATATAAGAGACCGTGATGATGGAGACACTGTACAGTTGTGACGATAAACCAAGGTCCCGGCTGAAGTCTTTAAAGAACCCAGGGCACCTATCTAAAGCTGAGACCACTTATCGATGTATCGATAATTATCGATAACTGCGTAAATTTATCGACACTTATCGTTTTTTTTAGCATGTAAAAAAAATACAAATAAAAAGTTTAAAAAAATATTTAAATGCTTTTTTCTTAAAAAAGAAAATAATATATTATTTAACGTTAGTTCGTGTGTGTGTCGTGGGCCAACTACAGCATCGCAAAAACTACAGTTTGTGCACGTGACACACACACACACACAAACTAACGTTAAATAATTTTTTTTTTTTTTTTTTTTTTTTTTTTTTGGTCTTTTTCCCTCTCCATTTTCCTCCAATTTTCTCCCATCCCAATGTTAGTCGTATGCCAATTCCCAGTCCCTTCCTGGTCGCTGCGCTTTACCCCCCACAGTCAGATCATTTGGGAGAGTGGAGGCTACCACGTGCTTCCTCCGACACACGTCCAGCCAATCACCGCTTCTTTTCACCTGGCAGCGCGGATTCTCATTGAGAGGGCGTAGCGTGTGGGAGGACCACACTATCCCCCTCACGTCCAATCCGCGCTTAGCAGGCGCCCCGACCGAACTGTAGGAGTCGCTGTTTACAACGACCCGGACCCACCCCGCCAGCTTCTCCCACCCTCTAATACAGCCAATTGTATCAGTGCAGACGGCCAGCCAAGCTGGTGACAACCCCGGAGCTGTGAGCTGGATTCGAACAGGCGAACCAAGCTCACAGCTCCGGGGCTGGTGACGAACGCAATCTCCGCTCGACCACCTAACCGCCAGTATTTTTTTCCTTTTTAAAGAAAAAAGTATTTAAATTATTTTTAAAAAATTACAAAATAATAATAAATAAAATAATAAATAAAAACCTATCGCAAAGAGTAGGGGGTTCCCCGACGTTCCTGGCCAAATTCCAAATCAGGTCTCTGACATCAAGGACAACTAATCCCCCCCCCCCCCCCCCTCTTAATTGGCTGGCATCAATCCCAGTCTCCTGAGCCGTTCAGTCATTGTGTAGTGTGACGTGTGCCTGCGGCCATTGAGCCTGCGTAGCCCAAGGTTGGTGCCACACAGTGGTGGTGAAAGAGGCAATTTCCACCCTACATTGTAAGACGATTTGAGTGTCTAGAAAAGTGCTATATAAATGCAATTAACATCCATTCATTCATCAAACATTGCCCTGTTTCTTTGACTCTGCTATGCCATGTTCCATATGAACCCTTTCACTGCCACACTACAGATGGTTTAACCGGTTAATCTGACATGTATATGTTGAAGGCATTCTAATAATCGTATTAACACTTGGCCAGAATTCAATTAAAATCACATCACACGATGAGATTGGATTTCTCTCTCGATTCTGTGGCCAAGCATTTCAGATGTATTCTTCGACAGCGCGATGACGGCATGATTTAAAGTGACTGACCATCGTGATCAATTCATGTCCTGCTTCAAAACGCCTTCCAATGAACTCACTGTGTGTGAATGGAAAATACCACATCTGCACACACAGGCCATGACTAATATCAGCGGCAAATTGTATCACGTCTGGTGACTTTTGCTGCTGTTTCGTAAACCATCATTTATTATTAATTTAGAAATGCTAATGTCTGTGCTCTGGCTGAGTTGGAAGCCATGAACCGTGAATTAGTCTGAATTCCTTCCCTGTCTCCCATCAGTTACCCTGATACTGCCACCGACTCAGACAGAGACCGCTTCAGACCTCGCTAGTGCAATGCGAGTGATAACGCACACATGTTTAATTTCAAACCTTTATTTATACTCGAAAGAGATAACATAGGAGATGGAGCGGCCCGCGGGGGTGGCATTCCCGTCAGCGCGCATGGCGGTGTGAGTGGCGCGCAGGCTGTTTGTGGTTTCCTTCGGTCATGGCGTGCTTTATCGGGGGGGGGGGGGGGGGACTGGCTGTTCCGGGGGGGTCCGTTCACATGCCTTCGAGCAGCATTGTACTTATTGTACTTGTTTTATGCCTATTCTCATGTCTGCACGTTTACGTCGCAATACTTTTATTGTCTTTTATACATATTCTTATGTCTGCAATTTATGCATTGTTTTTTTATTCTGTCAATTGTGTGCTGATTTTATGCCTATGTTCATTTATACAAATTGCTGTGGGGAACTCTGGACAGCGGTCCATGTGTGAAAAGTGCTATATATAGTTATTAATATTTATTATTGTTATATTGTAGAAATGTGTGCATTGAAATGTCTGTAAAGTCTCGACGACATTGAAAATGAGGGTGACCTCGATTGTCTTTTTCAAGAATAAATAAAGGTTTGAATGAAAGGCAACTGAGGTTTCCCTCAGTTAAGCAAAACAAACAGCGTTAACCCTTTCACCACCACACTACAGAAGGTTAACCTTTCACTATCATACTACAGAAGGTTAACCGTCTGTAGTGTGGTAGTAGGGTTAACCTTCTGTATTGTCGCAGTGAAAGGGTTAACCATTTGGTAGCGTGGTAGTGAAAGGGTTAAGTAAAAAAAGGCATATAAAATCACACAGCATATACAATCATAACAATTAGGACAAGTAAGGATGAATCAATCAATCATGTACAACTCGATTGACCAAGGTTGGAGATCAAGGTGTTAAACTCTGCAACAGAGGGGAGAATCTCAAGCTTCAAGGATATATGATTCATAATTCATAAAACAAGGGAATACTTTTCCACAACCACTGAGAGCCATATGATATATGTTCAGATACGGCGCCAGAAGAAATACTAGCAAGACTGTCTTTAAGACATGAGTGTGTTTTGCCTCAACAGTAACAAATCTACGTTTACCAAAACACAGGAGCATTAATACATGTAACCTATTCAGCATCAACAGCTAGAGAGCTCACATTAATCTGTTTCATATTCAGCATCAACAGCTAGAGAGCTCACATGAATCTGTTTCATATTCAACATCAACAGCTAGAGAGCTCACATTAATCTGTTTCATATTCAGCATCTAGAGAGCTCACATTAATCTGTTTCATATTCAGCATCTAGATCTAGAGAGCTCACATTAATCTGTTTCATATTCAGCATCTAGATCTAGAGAGCTCACATTAATCTGTTTCATATTCAGCATCTAGATCTAGAGAGCTCACATTAATCTGTTTCATATTCAGCATCGACATCTAGAGAGCTCACATTAATCTGTTTCATATTCAGCATCGACATCTAGAGAGCTCACATTAATCTGTTTCATATTCAACATCTAGAGAGTTTTAACTGGAGAGTCTGGACTGGTCAGATGAACTCAATGGTACACTGGTTGAAGAAACTTGGCTTGGCTTCAAAACCAAATTTTCATCAATACTAAACAACATGGCCCCCCTAAGAACCACCAGGGTAAAAAATCGCGCTGAGCCATGGATGCACACTGAAATACTGACCGCTATGAAAGCCAGAGACAAAAAATGCTCTGAGTTTCGTAAAAGTCAGTCAAAGCTTACCAAAAGCACGAGCAGTGAACTCCAAGACCACGTGACTGAACTCAAACTAGAAAGAAACAGACTAAGAAATGACGTAAACTCCATGATCAAAACTGCTAAAAAAAATTTCATCAATGACAAAACCGAGGAAAACAAAAATAAACCACGTGAACTTTGGAAATTACTCAACAATCAACTAGGCTGCAGTAAAAAACTCAAAACCAGGTTCTCAAACATAAACATAAAGACGGACAACACGCTCATCACAGACAAGCTGGATGTAGCCAATTACTTAAACACTTTCTTCACAAACATAGCCACAACACTGGTAAACAAACTACCCTCCCACTCAGGGCAGTATGGGGTAGAACACATAGTAGCATACTACAAGAACCTAGGCGTCCACAAAGACGACTTCAAACTGGAAATAGTAACTACAGATGAGGTACTCAAAAAACTGAGCGCCCTCCAACCAAACAAGGCCACTGGCCATGACAACATCCCCTCCAAATTCCTCCGAGACTCAGCAGCAGCCATCACCCCAGTCATCACACACATAATAAACCTCTCCATAAAACAGGGACACGTCCCCAAGGACTTCAAAATTGCGAGAGTAACACCCCTGCACAAAAAGGGCAGCAAATTAGACCCGGGTAACTACCGCCCTGTTTCTATCCTTACATCCATCTCGAAAGTCATGGAAAAAATAGTATACGAACAGATCGAAAAGTACCTCGCGGAAAAAAATCTAATCTACGAATTCCAATCTGGCTTCAGAACATCCCACTCCACTGACACATGCCTTCTCTACTTGAACGACCACATCAAACAAGAGGTGGACGCGCGCAAATACTGCGGCATGGTCATGCTGGACCTACAAAAGGCCTTCGACACTGTCAATCACACCATTCTGATTGACAAGCTAAAAGCAATTGGTTTTGATAGTTTATCAGTGAGCTGGATACAATCCTACCTGGAGGGGAGGGAACAGATGGTGGAAGTAAACGGTACACTATCCCCCCCCCTCACAGTGAGCTGTGGTGTTCCACAAGGAAGCATACTAGGACCGCTACTATTCCTAATTTATGCAAATGACATGTCGTCAGCTTGTGACTGCAACTTGTTCCTGTTTGCGGACGACTCAGCCTTGCTGGTCTCTGACAAGAACAAGTTACAGGTTGAAAAAGCCCTCAGCTCGGAACTAGGCAAAATCTGCATATGGCTCGCCGACAACAAACTATCATTACACATGGGCAAAACAGAGTCCATTCTCTTCGGTTCAAATAACAAACTCAGCAAGACCGACGGCTTCTCGGTTACAGTGGGTGACAATATTATCACAAGGAAAGATGAAATTACCTACCTGGGTTCCATCCTAGAGGCTAATCTTTCCTGTGACAAAATGGCATCCAATGTAATAAAAAAAGTCAACCAACGAACGCGATTCTTGTACCGGATCTCCTCTCTGGTAAACAAGAATACCCTGAAGACTCTAGCATGAGCACTCATTCAAGGGTACTACGACTATGCTTGCACCTCATGGTACCAAAGCACCTCAAAGGCACTAAAAAACAAATTACAAACATCTCAAAACAAGCTAGTCAGACTACTACTTGACCTGACTCCTAGAACCCACCTCACCCCTGCCCACTTTGACAACCTAGGATGGCTTAGAGTAGACGACAGAGTACAGCAACTTGCAATGGGCCTGGTCTACAAGATACACTACGCGACCAAGGTACCCATGTACATGTCAAAATACTTCCCAAAGGTCAGTGAATACCACGATCACAACACCAGAGGGAGCTCCACAAATCATGTAAAACCCAGATTCGGATCAAACAAGGGACTAAACACGTTTCGCAATTATGCCACATCAATGTGGAACGCCCTGCCGAAAGCTGTAAAGGAATGTGAATCACTACCCACCTTCAAAAACTCTCTCAAAAAACACCTACGTGAGACTGCAATTCGAAACTGGCCCCTACAAATGTCCTAACCTAGTTGTACAGTAAATGACCAAGTAAGGCTTTGTCAATATTCAAATGTACAGTGTAAAATGTGTGTGTGTCCCCTTCCCACCCCCCCCCCCCCCCCCCCCCCCCCCCCCCACCTCCAATGTACAGCCCTCACCCAACCCACCCAACCCCACCCCACCCAACCAACCTCCTCCAATGTACAGTTTCTATGCCAAATGTATATACACTCCTTTTCTGGACACTTTTGTATCACAAACAGTACTGTATTTGCAAATCTGATATGTCATAAATGTATAGATGTAGCAGTACTGTCTATCTGTATGTCATGTATGTCATATATGTTATGATGAATTGAAAATGGGGGACCCTGATGTAAACAAGTCGAAAGTCTTTCTCTGGTCTGCATCCCCTTAACAATTGTATGTATTGAGCTGTACTGTACTCATTCTGCAATCTGTTAATAAACTTTTCAATCAATCAATCAATCAATCACATTAATCTGTTTCATATTCAGCATCTAGAGAGCTCACATTAATCTGTTTCATATTCAACATCTAGAGAGCTCACATTAATCTGTTTCATATTCAACATCTAGAGAGCTCACATTAATCTGTTTCATATTCAGCATCTAGAGAGCTCACATTAATCTGTTTCATATTCAACATCTAGAGAGCTCACATTAATCTGTTTCATATTCAACATCTAGAGAGCTCACATTAATCTGTTTCATATTCAGCATCTACATCTAGAGAGCTCACATTAATCTGTTTCATATTCAACATCTACATCTAGAGAGCTCACATTAATCTGTTTCATATTCAGCATCTACATCTAGAGAGCTCACATTAATCTGTTTCATATTCAACATCTACATCTAGAGAGCTCACATTAATCTGTTTCATATTCAGCATCTACATCTAGAGAGCTCACATTAATCTGTTTCATATTCAGCATCTACATCTAGAGAGCTCACATTAATCTGTTTCATATTCAGCATCTAGAGAGCTCACATTAATCTGTTTCATATTCAGCATCTAGAGAGCTCACATTAATCTGTTTCATATTGAACATCTAGAGAGCTTACATTAATCTGTTTCATATTCAACATCTACATCTAGAGAGCTCACATTAATCTGTTTCATATTCAACAGCTAGAGAGCTCACATTAATCTGTTTCATATTCAACATCTACATCTAGAGAGCTCACATTAATCTGTTTCATATTCAACATCTAGAGAGCTCACATTAATCTGTTTCATATTCAACATCTAGAGAGCTCACATTAATCTGTTTCATATTCAGCATCTAGAGAGCTCACATTAATCTGTTTCATATTCAGCATCTACATCTAGAGAGCTCACATTAATCTGTTTCATATTCAGCATCTACATCTAGAGAGCTCACATTAATCTGTTTCATATTCAACATCTACATCTAGAGAGCTCACATTAATCTGTTTCATATTCAACATCTACATCTAGAGAGCTCACATTAATCTGTTTCATATTCAACATCTAGAGAGCTCACATTAATCTGTTTCATATTCAACATCTAGAGAGCTCACATTAATCTGTTTCATATTCAGCATCTAGAGAGCTCACATTAATCTGTTTCATATTCAGCATCTAGAGAGCTCACATTAATCTGTTTCATATTCAGCATCAACAGCTAGAGAGCTCACATTAATCTGTTTCATATTCAGCATCAACATCTAGAGAGCTCACATTAATCTGTTTCATATTCAGCAGCTAGAGAGCTCACATTAATCTGTTTCATATTCAGCATCTACATCTAGAGAGCTCACATTAATGTTTCATATTCAGCATCAACAGCTAGAGAGCTCACATTAATCTGTTTCATATTCAACATCTACATCTAGAGAGCTCACATTAATCTGTTTCATATTCAGCATCTACATCTAGAGAGCTCACATTAATCTGGTTCATATTCAACATCTAGAGAGCTCACATTAATCTGTTTCATATTCAGCATCTAGAGAGCTCACATTAATCTGTTTCATATTCAGCATCAACAGCCAGAGAGCTCACATTAATCTGTTTCATATTCAGCATCTACATCTAGAGAGCTCACATTAATCTGTTTCATATTCAGCATCTACATCTAGAGAGCTCACATTAATCTGTTTCATATTCAGCATCAACAGCTAGAGAGCTCACATTAATCTGTTTCATATTCAGCATCAACAGCCAGAGAGCTCACATTAATCTGGTTCATATTCAGCATCTAGAGAGCTCACATTAATCTGTTTCATATTCAGCATCTACAGCTAGAGAGCTCACATTAATCAGTTTCATATTCAACATCTAGAGAGCTCACATTAATCTGTTTCATATTCAGCATCTACAGCTAGAGAGCTCACATTAATGTGGTTCATATTCAACATCTACAGGAGACGCACACAGAGTTGAGAACGTTAGCGCCACCTAGAGCAAAGCTGTGTCTGTTCGCACGGCCGCTTCATTTCCATTTGAGTTGTTTAATGTAAAACCTGAAGCCCAAATCTACTGTTAGTGCTCTGTTCCAACAGCACCACGTATCAGATGGCGGGGTGGGTCCGGGTCGTTGTAAACAGCGACTCCTACAGTTCGGTCGGGGCGCCTGCTAAGCGCGGATAGGACTCGAGGGGGATAGTGTGGTCCTCCCACACGCTACGCCCCCTCGATAAGAATCCGCGCTGCCAGGTGAAAAGAAGCGGTGATTGGCTGGACGTGTGTCGGAGGAAGCACGTGGTAGCCTCCACTCTCCCAGATGATCTGACTGTGGGGGGTAAGTGCGCAGCGACCAGGAAGGGACTGGGAATTGGCATAACGACTAACATTGGGATGGGAGAAAATCGGAGGAAAATGGAGGGGGAAAAAGACCAATACAAAAAAAATAATAATAATAAGTCGCATGGCCACTCAAATAAATATATATATATATATATGTTTCTTTCTTCCCCTTACATTTTATTTATTGTTATATATATATATTATTTTTTTTATGTTTTTGGTAGATATTTGATTGTTTTTGTTACCGGGCAGTTCGGTAGAGAGAGAGGAAGTACTGTATGGGAGAGAGTCGAACCCGGGACGGCCGCGTTGCACCGCAGTGCTGTATGTGGTGCGCCACCCTGGCGCCCCCTGTTATATATATTTTTATTATTATTATTATTATTACTACATTATAATTTCTCTCTCTTGTGTATTCACATTTCTCACAAAAAAGAAAGAGAAAATATTGTAAATGTGTTGCAATTATGTAAAAGATGTAAAAGATGTAAAAGAATCATCATGAATGGTTGCAATAAATAAAAAAAATAAAAAGCCCAAGGACGGCAGGCAGGCTCGGAGCCCTAGCTATCACAGTCGAGCATCTATCTCCATGGCAACGGGAGGAGACAGTGAAGGAGACGAGAGGAGACAACAGGTGGTACCCGGCGGACAGAGCCGGGGGGAGGAGGAGGCGGCGAGGGACAGGGGGCTGTAGATTGGTGTAAATGCTCCCGGCGGACAGGACATCAGGACCCACACTGACATCCACCGCCACGGTGCGCCCCGCGGGGGTGAGGGGGGGGGGGGGGGGGGATCTGAGGTTACATTTCAGAGCGTATATCGAGAACAGTTTCCATCTCCACCTTGTAACCTTGTCATGGGATATTTCTCTGATAGAGAATGTCCTGCCTGTGGTGGAAACGGGAATTGCTATTATTCCACCTCCGTCTGTAGCGGCTGATCCGATCGGATTAACAGCCACAGAAAAGAGGTCATTGTGGAGGAAAGCCTTCTGAAACAGTCCACCTCCCGCTCGCGTGTCCAGATGAGATCCAAACCCCTTTACGTCTCCTCGTGTTTCACACGTGACAACGCCACGCTTTTGCTATAAAAAGAGAACAAGCTCGGCTGGGATTTGCGTTTGAATAGACACTCTTGTTTAAAATTTTTTTTTAAATCTGATTAGATTAGATTAGATTTAGACTATTGGATTATTCGATTATACATTGCATTTAGCATGTAGCATTCTAGCATAGTTTTTTTAGATTATATATTAGATTAGATTTAGATTATTATTAGATTATATATTGTAAATATATTTATTGTAGGGCAAAATAACAGAGGGCATACATACACCCTCAT
>NC_140181.1:106586086-106783586 GCF_963971535.1 Notolepis coatsorum | reverse complement strand
TAACTACTGCTTCTGCCGTCTAATGGGGAGGAGCACAGAGGAGCTGGAGGAGCTAGTTCCAACTGACAGCACCGGTGTTAAAAGGGGCTCTTCATCACAACTCTTTTGGATGTCATTTATATGGAGATCTCTACTGCCCGGGTGACGGCATTGAACTGTGGGCCTCAGCGGCCGCGAAAGTAAAGGCCATGATCTAGCGGCGAAGCAGGGTTGGGGTGCTGGTCCTGGGGGAAGAAGCAGGGTTGGGGTGCTGGTCCTGGGGGAAGAAGCAGGGTTGGGGTGCTGGTCCTGGGGGAAGAAGCAGGGTTGGGGTGCTGGTCCTGGGGGAAGAAGCAGGGTTGGGGTGCTGGTCCTGGGGGAAGAAGCAGGGTTGGGGTGCTGGTCCTGGGGGAAGAAGCAGGGTTGGGGTGCTGGTCCTGGGGGAAGAAGCAGGGTTGGGGTGCTGGTCCTGGGGGAAGAAGCAGGGTTGGGGTGCTGGTCCTGGGGGAAGAAGCAGGGTTGGGGTGCTGGTCCTGGGGGAAGAAGCAGGGTTGGGGTGCTGGTCCTGGGGGAAGAAGCAGGGTTGGGGTGCTGGTCCTGGGGGAAGAAGCAGGGTTGGGGTGCTGGTCCTGGGGGAAGAAATGTCAAATGTCTTTTGTAATGTCATAATTTTATTTTTATATCCTGTTTTATTATTTTTGTTATTTCTATCGTCATTATTGTTGTTATTACTATTGCCATGTCCTGTGAAGTCCTGTTTATTGTTATTATTACTGTATTGTGTTTTGTCTTGCTTCATGTAAAAGAAAATTATTTTTGCACATCTCACTGACACACACATCCAAAAAACTCTGTTTTGCACACATTCATTTCATTTAACAGTTATTGAGAGAAACCGTGTTTGATTATGGACACCGGCGAGCATTGCGGGACGTTCTGTTGTGTTAATTACAGCTCTATGAAATGATAAGGTAGGCAAGGTATTGTTATTTTTTCATCTACATCATTTCACGGTGCTGTAATTAACAGAAGGATCCAACGTCCCGCGGTGATCGCTGTGTATTAAGTATCAAGTGAAGAAGAAGAATCACGTAGGAACTCAATCAAAACATTTTTATTTAGTGTTCTGAATGTTCTGTTGAAGTGTTCTGCGGGTGTTGGAATGTCTGCAATGACGTCAACATCAGGGAGTGAGGTTACATATCTGTGTTAAATGATATTTCTCTATCGATTAGATCATGATGGATTCAGCCCGAGCCCGTCTGTTTGCTTTGTCTAAATGGTGGTGCGTTAAGGAAATGGTGTGTCACTTATTGTTTTTCTAATTTGTAGGGCTGACCTCGACTAGTCGAATAGTCGACTAATCGATCGAAAGGAGCCGTAGTCGACTGCCAACCTCTTAGTCAAATGCAACAGAAAAAAGTTGATATTTTTTTATAGAATTTAGATTTTTTTTTGGTCATTCTTTCCAAAAGCAAAGAGGCCTATAAGCGTGGCTAACTGCCTAAGAAAACAGGCACAGAAAGAGGATTTCACACATCTAATGAACACACTAGACTAGACAAATCTCAAGATGTATCCATCAGTGGACCAATTGCATGCTTTTGCACAGAGGACAAGAAGCCTTCAGTCGACTCCTTCAGACATTAAGCACCCCCACAGCCCAAATGGCATAAAAAAATATATATATATAATAATAATATATACAAAATAAGAAATTTGGCCACTCAAAGTCGACTATACAAATCCTTAGTCGGGGACAGGCCTACTAATTTGTCAATATACTGTGATGAATGTGAATGTATATGTGTGTGTTGTCACCATGTAAAGGACCCCAGGAAGAATAGCTGCTGCGATGCAAAACCTAAATAAAACAAACAAATAAACAGGCTACGTTTACCTCATATGGTTATATCAGGGTTCCCACAGACATTGCAAAATGAAATTCAAGGACTTTCAAGTACTTTCCTAAGCACTATTTTTCATTTTAAAAGGGCATTTAAAAGGATACAATTCACTTTTAAATGCAGTTTTTTATAGAAAAAATATCTGATCCAATATGTATGGTTTAAAACCAATTTCCGACAATTAGTTACACTTTAAATAAAACAAAATGCAATTTCTTGATTCAGAACAATTTTGTCATGGATGAACAAAACTTTCAATCCGAATGGTTAATTTGAATTTCAAGGACTTTTTAAGCACCTTGTTAAAAAAAATCTGTTTTCAAGGAATTCCGGGCCTTGACTTTTTTTTGTAAAAAAATCTAGCACTTTAAGCACTTCAAGCACCTTGTGGGAACCCTGTTATATACATGATGTAATGCTGAAGTGGTACCTTCTACACTAGTATGTGGCACAGGGAAGAGGATTCTTTTCACCCCGTCCTAGAAACAAAGAGAAGACTTCAGGGTGAGCGTGATGGTGAATACCGGTAGGTA
Source organism: Notolepis coatsorum (assembly GCF_963971535.1). NCBI lineage: Eukaryota > Metazoa > Chordata > Actinopteri > Aulopiformes > Paralepididae > Notolepis > Notolepis coatsorum. The sequence goes on along the minus strand of NC_140181.1, from coordinate 106,781,167 downwards.
GAATAACAGTGCTGCGGTGAACTGTGAAGGCCAATCATCTACGACTTCTAGATCTTTTCCCTCTTCATACCTCATTACCAATTGAGCCAGAGGATGTGACTATTATGCATAAGTGTCTTGGCGCCGTAGCACTTTCCACAGAGACTGGTTTTATACCGTGAGCCCAACTGCAGTCTTTTGTAGTTTGACCCCCTGCGTCAAAGCAAGAGCTTAGTAAACTCCAGCTCACTCAAAATAGAGCTGTCCGCCTCACTCTTCACTGCTCTATAAGGAATAGCGTGGAGGGAATGCATGCTAGACTGTCGTGGATGAGGGTGGACGAGAGACTAGCATGCAGTTTGATTAGGTTTTTAAAGAACATTTGTACCTTGGGTAAACCCACTCAATTGTATTCTATGCTTTTATCCACCAATGATAGACATGACCATAATACCAGACATGCTTCAAGTAGTCGCTTTACCCTACCTCTGCCTAGAACCAACGCTCTAAAGAAAACTGCAATGTATAGAGCCATAACATATTGGAACAGGATCCCATTACATATCATACTATCATACGGACGGAAAACAAGGAAACAAAAAGAAACTTAAAGGAGCCATAATCCAGAAGGAAATCAATATATGTCATGCATGAGTGTAGCTGCAGCCATGTTATCCAAACTTCTTCTGATTCTTCTACATAACAGGTATTATGTACTGTCTATAAAAGTTTAAGAAATGCATGGTAAAAGACATTCTAAAGTCCTGCAATAGTGCAATACAGTGTTACGCTACGGATGAGGCACTGGGTCTTATGTACACTACTATACAATACTATACAATATACAGTTATACTATATATCCTTATGCTATCTTGCTATATCCATTACTATACAAGAACCACTCCTGTTATTTTTTTATAATTTAAAGTGACCTTTTAATTGTGTAAAGTGACCGTTGAGTGTGAGCGTGTGCAGCATGTGTGTGTGTGTGTGTGTGTGTGTGTGTGTGTGTGTGTGTGTGTGTGTGTGTGTGTGTGTGTGTGTGTGTGTGTGTGTGCGTGTGTGTGTGTGTGTGTGTGTGCTAAAGTGACTGTTAGTGTGTGAGCGTATACAGTATGTGTGTTGTGTGTGTGCTCATGTGTGCTTGTGTGTGGAGAGTTCAGTGTTCAAGACTCTGATGGCCTGGGGGAAGAAGCTGAGCCAAAGTCTCTCTGTCCTAGTTGCTGGTGTGCGCAGGTGTTTGCCTGACCGCAGCAGCTTGAACAGGCTGTTGTTGGGGTGGTGAGGGTCTTTCATTATTCTGCAGGCTCTGGATTTGCACCTCTTGTTATATAAGTCCTGCAGGGGTGGTAGTGCAATACCCGTAGTACGCTCAGCTGAGCACACCACTCTCTGTAGGGCCTTCTTGTGTGTCCCCTGCTGTGTTCTCCTAAAATCCACAATCAGCTCCTTGGTTTTACCAATGTTCAGGAGCAGGATGTTGTCCTGACACCAGCATGCCAGTACATCAACCTCCTCCCGGTAGGCCTCCTCGTCGTTGTCAGAGATCAGCCCCACCACCACTGTGTCGTCCGCAAACTTCACTATGGAGTTGGAGCTGAACTGGCCACACAGTCATGTGTGTACAGTGAATACAGCAGGGGGCTGAGAACACAGCCCTGGGGGGACGCGATACTCAGGGTGATGGTGTTGGAGGTCTGACCCCCCACCCTGACCGCCTGAGGCCTTTCACTCAGAAAGTCCAGTATCCAGGCGCTCAGAGCGGAGCTCAGACTCAGCTCAATCAGCTTGTCCACCAGTCTGGTGGGAACTATGGTGTTGAACGCTGAGCTATAGTTAATGAACAACAGTCTCACATAGCCCCTCTTCTGGCTGTCAAGGTGAGAGAGGGTGTTGTGTAGTACCTGGGAGACAGCATCGTCAGTGGACCTGTTTGACCTGTATGCAAATTGCAAAGGGTCCATATCACTGGGGAGGGAGGCACAAATGTAATCCTTAACCAGCCTCTCAAAACATTTCATGACCACAGAGGTGAGTGCCACCGGTCTGTAGTCATTAACACTTTGAGTGCCAGCCACGAGAATTCTCGTTAGTTCATGCCATGCGTTGAGTGCCAAGAACGAGAAATCTTTATTTTTTTTATTATCGATTTTCATAAATTTTTCATCAATCTAGCCTCACGTTACCATTGGGGATCTATCTGAGCTCGAACAGGGAAAATACCGCCCCCTATCGTCTCTCCGGATGGTATTGCACCCATTGGATTGGACTGAATGAAATGGATGGGGAAAAAAGAGTCCGGAATCCACATTTTACTTGTCAGGCATGTAACCGGAGACGATCCCATTCATTGCCGAGCCGCAGAACTCGGAATATGTGTTTCCAGTACCCAGTGTTGGATCAATAAACGCGATCGATATTTGGAATGGCGATCAGGAATTGGAATAATCTTTTTGGAGAACATCTGATCTGAGGTAAGGAATCTATTTTACCAGTCTTGGGATAATCTGAGTTTTTTTCACCTATATATCAACGTGTCCCATATGTGTGTATGTGTGCGTGAGTGTGTCTGTGCTACTGTGCTGATCAGGAAATAAGATAATCGATTTTTCAGCCCGCTTCTCTAGCATGCATAAGTACACATATATTATCGATAATCTAGCGTTTATTTGAAAACGATTCATAAATAGGCCGAAAAATGACAATGTGTTTTGTGTATTCCACTAAAGCGCGATTCCTGCAGAATCACCTTTTTTTCTGGAAGTTTAAAAAAACTAGCGTTTTTCAAAATAGTATAAAACGAAAATGTACAGATTAAAAAACAATCCGTTTCGACAATGTTGACTGCAAACAAGTCATTGATAAGCGATGGGCGTATTAGACACATAGCCATAATTTAAGATATAGTTTATGCGTTCGCAAATGTGCTCGCCCTCCCATTGACTACAGCGCCGGCACTCAAGCACTAAATCGTGCGCCCCCTGCTGGCAATCCAAGTGTTAAGGCCTGCTGGAGAGGATTTTTTTGGTACAGGGATTATAGTGGACACTTTGAAGCAGGCAGGTACCACGGACTCAGCCAGGGATAGATTGAATATGGTGGTGAACACTGGGGCTAGTTGGTTAGCACAGGACTTAAGTATAAGTCCTGTTATAAACTTAAATGTTATGGTTTTAACTCTTCTGCTTTAAAATGGATACTAAGTTATTTGTCCTCTAGATCACAGAAGGTGTATCTAAATGGCAGCCTGTCCAGTAGCAGAGGTCTAGAGTGTGGCGTGCCGCAAGGAAGTTGCCTAGGACCTTTGCTCTTCTCTGTATTTACGAATGACCTATCTTGGGCTACCAAATGTGCTACAACAGTTCTTTATGCAGATGATTCAACATTGTATTACGCGGCACCATCATGCAATGTACTTAATGAAGTTTTGAGTAGAGAACTTAAAGTTGTGCATGACTGGGTAGTATGTAATAGACTTGTCCTTAATATCTCCAAGACTAAATGTATTGTGCTGGGAACAAGGCACAGGTTATCTACAAATCCAAAGCTTCATTTAAACTTGTGTAATTCAGCAGTTCAACAAGTTGAAAGTACTAAACTCCTTGGAGTGATGCTGGATTGCACTCTGTCTTGGTCTCAGCATATTAATTATATTGTTTTAAAAATGGGAAGAGCAATTGGTATTTCCAGGAAATGTGCTTCTTTTGTTGCCCGTCCCCTTTTATGTCAGATAGTGCAAAGTTTAGTTTTATGTCATCTTGACTATTGCTCTGCGATGTGGTCATCTGCTGCCAGTGGTGACCTCAGGAAGCTCCAGGTGGTCCAGAACAGGGCAGCACGGTTGGTACTGGGCTGCTCACTAAGGTCTAATGTGAGCCGTATGCATGCCCGCCTCTCTTGGCTTAACGTTGAAAATAGATTGTCTTTTAATATACTTGTGCTGTTCAAGTTGGTCATGAGCAGTAAGACTCCTGTTTTTATACATAATCAGATTGTTTTTAGTAATACTGTGCACGAGCATTACACTAGAGGTTCCAGTAGTGGGCAGCTTGAATTGCCAGGTCCTAGAACCAGCGCTCTGGGGAGATCTTTTATTTTTAGAGCATTAACTCTGTGGAATGGCCTGCCTCGGAACCTCTGCTGCATTTACAGTAGATTCACTTTTAAAAAGAATCTTAAATTGTTTTTAAATTGTTTTTAACACTGTAAAGTGTTTTTTTTTTTTTTTTTTCACTAATGTAATTTTAGCTATATTAATTGTTACAGTAGGTTCATTATGCATTGTGTGTACTGACTTTTAATAATTTTGTTTTTTTGCAATGGTGATTGTTTTTGTGTTTTTTTGTGTGTAGACCCCAGGAAGACTAGCTGGTTGCTATCGCACCAGCTAATGGGGATCCCTAATAAAATCAAATCAAATCAAATTTATCCAGCGATAGCAGCGTCTTCTCCAAATTGCGTGGCTGCCAATAATAATAGCTGACACTGAACAATATCTTGCTAACTGTTTGGCTCTTCCCTTCGGAAGACCGGCCATCTGAAGGCCTCTCACACCCAACTTATGAACATGACCCAGGCTTCCAAATAATATGAAAACTAAAAGTTTACAGTTGTAGCCCAGTTGTGATATGGTAGGCTCTAACTAAGTGGTCACCAACCCGTCGATCTTGATCGACTGGTCGATCTTTGAGACTGTCCCTGTAGATATTTCCATGAAAATAAAAAATTGACAAAACAAAAAAACATTTTTTTTTTTTTTATCTTACCCTGAGAGTCCACATTACAGTTCTACTTTTGTTTTGATGTGAAAAGTGATGCTGCACTTAGCACTGACTGAGAAAGTACACATACTGTACAGTTCTACTTTTGTTTCGATGTGAAAGTGATGCTGCACTTGGCACTGACTGCACTTAGCACTGACTGAGAAAGTCCACATTACAGTTCTACTTTTGTTTCGATGTGAAAGTGATGCTGCACTTGGCACTGACTGCACTTAGCACTGACTGAGAAAGTCCACATTACAGTTCTACTTTTGTTTTGATGTGAAAAGTGATGCTGCACTTAGCACTGACTGAGAAAGTACACATTACAGTTCTACTTTATAAAATGCTAATTGTAAATATGTTTGTCAATGTTAATAATATGAGAAAGTCCACATTACAGTTCTACTTTTGTTCTGATGTGAAAAGTGATGATGAACTTAGCACTGACTGCACTTAGCACTGACTGCACTTAGCACTGACTGAGAAAGTACACATTACAGTTCTACTTTATAAAATGCTAATTGTAAATATGTTTGTCAATGTTAATAATATGAGAAAGTCCACATTACAGTTCTACTTTTGTTTTGATGTGAAAAGTGATGCTGCATAAGATGACTGCACTTAGCACTGACTGAGAAAGTACATAATAGTTCTACTTGGACGTTTTAATGTTGGACCAAAGCATTGCATGTAATTAGAATACAGGCAAATAAAAGTAATTTAGTTTAAAGTACAATCTTGGCTGTCTTTTTCTCTCAACACTTCAATAGGTAGATCTTGCCTTCACCAAAAAAAAAGTGATCTTGGGCTTAAAAAGGTTGGTGACCACTGCTGTAGATCTTTCCATGAAAAAAAAATAAAATAAAATAAAACTTTTTTTTTATCTTACCCTGAGAGTCCACATTACAGTTCTACTTTTGTTTTGTGAAAAGTGATGCTGCACTTAGCACTGACTGAAAAAGTACACATACAGTTCTACCTTTGTTTTGATGTGAAAATGATGCTGCACTTAGCACTGACTGCACTTAGCACTGACTGCACTTAGCACTGACTGAGAAAGTACACATTACAGTTCTACTTTATAAAATGCTAATTGTAAATATGTTTGTCAATGTTAATAATATGAGAAAGTCCACATTACAGTTCTACTTTTGTTCTGATGTGAAAAGTGATGCTGCACTTAGCACTGACTGCACTTAGCACTGACTGAGAAAGTACACATTACAGTTCTACTTTATAAAATTCTAATTGTAAATATGTTTGTCAATGTTAATAATATGAGAAAGTCCACATTACAGTTCTACTTTTGTTTTGATGTGAAAAGTGATGCTGCATAAGATGACTGCACTTAGCACTGACTGAGAAAGTACATAATAGTTCTATTGGACGTTTTAATGTTGGACCAAAGCATTGCATGTAATTAGAATACAGGCAAATAAAAGTAATTTAGTTTAAAGTACAATCTTGGCTGTCTTTTTATCTCAACGCTTCAATAGGTAGATCTTGCCTTCACCAAAAAAAAAAAAAGTGATCTTGGGCTTAAAAAGGTTGGTGACCACTGCTCTAACAGTTGATACTTCAACATTTTGGTTGTAAAGGCTTCTTCTATCTAGACCAGGGTTTCCGTTAGAAAATATTGTTGCCGGTCTCCGTGTCCTGGAAGATTTCAATCTCCCGGACAAATGTGAGAAATTCCGGTCAGTTTATTGAGCTTAAAAACAATTGATAGGCAGGCTATATAAAGAATGACATCCTCAAGGCATGTAGATTTATAATATTTTAACTTAAAACTAGGCTACTTTTGCGTATACAGTCATTATATTCCAAATAAAATAAGTCCCTCGAGACTCCGTGCTGATGCTGACTTGAAATCAAATAGGTGTCTGTGGGCAGTCGGCCCGACATTAAACAGCAGTCTGTTATAATCACATTTTTATGAGCTAACGAATTCCGTTATATTGGACATTTGTATTAATTATATCAAGCGAAGAACTGAGAAATTTGGCAGAGAGAGACGGCAACATTATCGTGGGGTTCACTGAAACGTTCAACGAAGCGATAAACTAATCCCAATAGTATGCAACTGCAGAGCCGCAGAGCCAGCGGCGCTTTCAGGTCCGGTCTGGGAACCGCTCAGCAGCGCCACCCACCCAATGGCTGAATTGGAGTATTGCACTGTGCGGGCACAGCTGTGAGATCTGCGGCTCTGCAGTTGCATGCTTCTCGCTAATCCAGCATCAAGTCAGCAAACCACAGGTCGCGCTGCAAACTTGCTGTGCGCGTGATATGATATAGGAACACACATCGTTGTCATTATTAAACCTGCTTGGTGAAGCAACAATGAAACAAATGTAACTATTTTAATACAATTAAAATTGTGCTTAGAGGGAATTATTTTCACAGGACATTATGACCGGAGATATTTAAATATGTCGGACTTCAACAGATTTCCCCGGTAAAAAAAACGGTAATTACCGGACAACGGAAACCCTGATCTAGACTGTAGTCAAACGTACAGCCAACTTCTAGAATGAGAACCTCTCTGTTATTCTCATTAACAACAACAACAACATCGGGGGTGTTTGCTGAAATATCAGAGAACAGTGAGTTGTCACTACACAGATTGAGGTGACCGGAGTGTGGAACTGACACTGTCTGCAATCACTCAGATCCACAATCATATCATGCCTACAAATGTAGAGCCCTCTGTATGCATGACAACCATTGAGACACACACACACACACACACACACACACACACACACACACACACACACACACACACACACACACACACACACACACACACACACACACACACACACACACACACACACACACACACACACACACACACACACACACACACACACACACACACACACACACACACACACACACACACTTCAAGGGCACAAACAAAAACAAAAACAAAGGCTGGCCCACTCCTCCAGGCTGGAGTCCTCTCCCGTCCCCTCAACCTTGTAATGGGCCAGCTGGAGCAGAACAAGAGGAGGCCCGGGGGGAGGGGGGGCTCAGCGCACCCAGACAAGAACCGGGACGACCTGAAAACAACCTGCTCAGAACACGGAGCCTAAGCTCCTCTTCCAACGTCCCCGTCTAGACACCGGAGCGCTCGGGGAAACAAGGGGCGGGGAAGGCGACCGGAGCGCTCTATTTTTTACTTCTATTTTTACTTTTACTTGCTATACTTATCTTATTTTATTTCATACTTATCTTTTGTCTAGCACAGTCTCTGGAGCGTAACAGAAAGAAGCATTTTGTATAAAAGTATTAAAGAACAACTATTAAAGAAACTTGAAACTTGAAACTTGGAGGTGTAGTCTGACGTCACTTTAGTGTCCCGCGAGGTCCACCCGTATAGGGATTTATCATTGGGAAAATGGATTATCGGCTATTGTAGCAATTCCGCCTCATGAACATTGGAAAGCTTTCCATTTTCGCACAAAAGTGTGCCCTTCTATCACTTTATTTATTATTGTTTAAACATTTTTGGTTAAAATAAAAAAGAATTTACGATTAATTGCGAATATTTTCATGCTGAGCTATAGATTGTGGATGAATACGCACAGAAAGGTACACCATGCAAATGTGCATGCTTTATTTGTTTTAAACGAGACGATTTAGAAATGGGCAATGGGGAAATACGTTGCTGTTACGGACGGTGTCCTTATGTGTATATATATGGGAGTAATGTATGTAATCTGTTGTGTATATAGGCATGTTTTGTTTGTTTTTGTCTTGTCTCCCTCTTGTGTCTACATATCCCACTCTCAGGTTCCCAGTCCCAGTTGCAGCAGCAGCTGGTCAATCAGCAACTCACCCCGGTGCAGCGGCAGGTGAAACTGATTCTTCAATCAACATCCACTCTCCCTTCATATACCCTTTTTGTTTCAGTGTTAGTTAGCTCCCTGGTTCGTTTGGTCTGTGTGTTGGTGGTAACTATGTCTCTGTGCTTTTGTAGGCAGAGCCCGGTCGGTGTATGGTAACTATCTGGTTGTGTTGTAAAAGGGGCTCTCATTTGTTTTGTGTGTAGACTCATATTTGGTTCATAGGCCAGGTAAAGCTCTGTTGGGCTGGTGGTATTGAGAGAGCTAGTTAAAGCTCTGTGGGGCTCATGTCTGTTACATTAGCCACTTACAGCTCTGTTGAGCTACAGATGGTGTGAGAGCTGGTGAACGCTCTGGTTGCCTATAATTTGTATTGTATAGTTGTATCTTGTGTGTTCCTACCTATTATACATTTTGTCTGTAACCCATAACCTGTATTGTGTAGTTGTGTATCCAATTATCACCCTGTATGTGATAATTGTTTCTTTTCCCATTTCTAACCTTTTGTTTCGCACACAGGGACATTGAGGGCAGGAAGAAACCCTGGGGTCTACATCTGCATCACGTAGGAGAACTACTGTTAAAGACACCAGCTTAGAGTGAGCACCACCTCCTGTACTTTGGGGCGTCCGCGCCTGTAAAGGGGGGGGGGGCTTTCGTTTCATTTTGATATTATTTGGTGCTCACTGGTAGGTCCTCTTTGCTCTCTGTGTTGCTGATATCATTTGTGTTGTGAAGGGCCAGATTAAACCGAATATATATATTTATTTATATATATATATTTAATTGTATTTGTATATTCTCTAATATTCCCTGATATCCCTTGTATATTCCTTGTACAATATGCATTGAATATCCATTCTAGCCTACTGAACATCCCATAATAGTCTCCATTCTACTATTGGTCGAGACCTTGGTGCCAGGCTGCCATACCCCTCAGACCCAGTTCAAACGTACCGCTCGACATGTACGAACAAGTCCTAGTTCCGCGTAGGAATTTGGCTACCGCACCACTAATGGGACTATTTGTTCATAGTGCGTATATATACTGCGCTACTAAAGTAGGACTTTCTTTTCAGTCCAGTTTCTTACCCTCCAATAGAGTCACAGACGTAAAGCCTCCCCGCGATACCACGTGTGGGAGTAAGGCCAAGTTCGCCTACCATCGGTATTAAGACATCGTGTATATTAATATTTGAATAGTCATATTTGGCACTATATCGTCGAGTTGGACGTAGTCTATTAAGCTAATAATAGTCTGTTAATATATAGTGCTTCGTGCGGTGAGAATACTACCGTAGTCAGTACCCCATCGTTTCGGGCAGAGAACTGGCTGCTTACCCAGGGTGGTTGACCCTACGTGAAGCTGCACCCGAGGAGCCCCAGAGCCGACGAGCGAGTGGACCTGTATACCGGATTATTCTACCGACGACAGCCCGCCTTCCCAGGCACGGATTATGCTTTGGATACTTTGATTATTCTATGGATAAAGACCCCCGACACTACCGTGTGTTGGAACCCCCCCCCCTGGAGAGGACACAAGGTGAGGAGACGCTCTGCAAGACGAGGTCTCTCCACATCTCTCCCCCGTGGACCGGAGAGAGCCGGCCCACAAAGAGTCCACCTGCTTTCATCTGTGGTCCAAGGATCGCCGGCGCATTGAACGGCACTACAGTGGGTTCTCCTGGGATACCCTTGGCCGGACGAGGCAGCTGGATTCTACCCCCCCCCCCCTCCTACTCCTGTCGGCTTACAATCGACCGGATTAACCCCCTCTAGTGTATCCAGCCTATAATCATTAAAGTATCATTGCTGTTATTCCTTAACTATTCCAGGTCGTATATTTACCACCTGCGCCTTCAGAGATTGGACATTATCTATTGATATACCGACGAATACTCCTTGCCATAAAAGAGCATACTATTTCAATTCATAAATGTAATTAAGTGATTAAGTGTTTAGTCTACACACCATCGCTGTGTAGGCAATAAAGACTTGTTTCTAATTCGTACATTTGTGTTGGATCCGTTTCATCTACGTGAGAGTGTTCATGATAATATATTTATGCCGTGTACTGGGTGGCCGAATATTAAGTACAAAGGTAGTGGTAGTAAGTATCATATCTAGTAATACAGTCAGGGAATTGTACCCCTCAGTTACAATTGGTCCTTCGAGCCGGATGGTAATTAGTGTAATATTAATATAGTGTTATTAATATTGAAATGGCCTATGATGAACACTCCACGAAACGATCCTCCTAACCAACGCCCGCAGCGCGAACGACGGCTCCCTCAGTACTTAGAGGCTTACGCTGTCAGTCAACAACCTAGTCTTCTACTAACAGTAAACGCGGTAAAACTAGAAAGTAAAAGTATGTCTAACCCCAACGCCCAGACTACCCCGACCATAGAGGCCCCTACGGGCTCTAATGTAACTGACCAAGTTCACGGTGGGGACCAGTGGGAACCAGACATGACTTCACACCCCGCCAGTACTGAAGAAGTAGTCCCCGATGAGTCCCGGGAGGAATACAACGCTACCGAGAGAGAACTCGGCACGGAAGAAGACGGGGAGAGCACCGTGGAGATAGAGCTCCAAGGCTCCGCAAGGAGGACCCCGAGGGAAGGCTCCCCTATACAACCGCCTTCTCCCAGCGAGGCAGAGAGGACCCTACAGCAGGCCTTCCTCATCAGCCTGAACGCCGCTGCTGAACGCGACCGACTGCAGATCCAGCAGCGAAGCGAACACGAGCAGATACGTCTAGAAATAAGACGCATTCAGATGGAAGAGAATGTGGCCCGAGAACGAGCCGGTGCTCAACGGGACGCAGCGCGCGACAGACAGCAGTCGCAACTAATAGAACAGCTGATCAAACGGACAACACCCTCTCCCTCCGCCAGAGGCTCCAGGAACTCGTCTAGACACACCTCCAGGGCGGCATCCCCTAGCCGAGTAAACAACCCTGAACTTGACCAACAGACGAGGTCTATACCCCCCACAGACCACCTCCCCCCACCGGTCCAAGCGAGACCTAGCAACCGGGAAGGAGCAGCATATCCTGTGGAGAGGCTAAACCAGAGACTACAAGCACTGGATGACCTAACTGAAGACGAAGAGGAAGAGGAGGAGAACCGCGCCCGAAGACAGCACAGTACTCTACCGGACCAGGAGGTCCGGTACAGCCCAGGCTATACTCCCGCGGAGCTGCGCTACAGACCCCCGACTCTATACACGGGTGAGCAAGACGCACGACCCGCACCGAGGAACAGCACCTGGACAAGCGGGCCATGGTACACTGCCGGTACCAGCCCATACCAAGGAGCGGGAGGAGACTCGCCTAGGAGGCCTCTCCCCCAACGCTCGCCGATGTATCCACAGTCAGCGTCATACATTGGCACGCCTATGGTACCCGACTTCACCCAAGAGAACCGGGCCCAGTATACAGAACTCCGCATGTGTCTGGAGACCATGTTGGTGGATGTATTGGATGAACGCCACAAATACGCCATCCTACTGCAGCACTTAAAGGTGCCCCGCGCACATAATATAGCGCTCGCCTACGCGACTTCCACCACCCCATACACAGCAGCGCTGGTAGCATTGGACCAGAGGTATGGGCGCATATGGGATTACGTGATCCAGGAGATCCGACACATCGACCGCTTACCCCCAGCAATAGACAATCGAGCACTGGACGACCTGTCCATCAGAGTGCAGTCCCTGGTAGGGATGTTGGGAGCGCAAAGAGAGAAGGGGAAGTATGAACTTTACGCCAACTCAAATGTGGAAAGGATCCTGGAGAAGCTGCCGCCCGCTCGTCAGGAGCGCTTTAGGCGGCAGAGGGACCACAGAGACCCGAATGGCCCCGAACCGAACCTCCTCGATCTAGCAGACTTCCTGGCGAGAGAAGTCAGCAGCCTACGGCTAGATACATTCGGACGGAGCACCCCTGGCTCCAGAGAAGGAACCAGACGACTAAATGATGGAAGAAGATCGGTGACTGTGATGCACCAATCGGAGTCAGTACCGAGCAGCAGGAGCCACAGTACCCCCTCCAGAACGGAGAAGTGGAAGATAGTGTGCCCCTACTGTGAGAAAGAACACTGGCTAGCGCAATGTGACTCCTTCCCCAAGCTGAACGCGGAGGAAGCAGGTCAATGGATAAAGTCCAACAAGCGCTGTTTTCGCTGTGCGCGCTCACACATGGCAGCCGAATGCCGCTTAAAGAAAAGGTGCACCAAGTGCGATGGAGCCCATCTGGACATACTTCACGACAGTAACAGACGGCGCCCTTCACCTGCACCATCCAGCCGCAAAGCGAGCGTCATGTACATCGATCCCGCCAGCAGCAGTGGAGCCCGAGTACTCCTAAAAGTAGTGCGTGTGACACTAAGCTACCAGAATAAAGTCCTGGACACTTACGCCGTCCTCGATGACGGGTCAGAGAAGACCCTGCTGCTCGCCTCCGCTGCGGCCCAGCTAGGGCTGCGGGGAAGCGAAACCCAAATGACAATTCGGACAATAAGACGAGATTTGAAGACGATAAAGGGCGAGAATGTCTCATTCTCTATCGCAGCAAGCGGCCAGCCTGAGCAACGGTACCAGATTGCAGACGCTTTCACCAGCCAAGAAATAGGACTGTCGCGGTACACATACCCCGTCGCCAAGCTGATGGAGAAATATGCACATCTGCGCAAGTTACCGATCCCGCTCATAGACAATGCTATGCCGACCCTGTTGATAGGCTCCGACCATGCAGACCTCATTGTCCCGATAGACCGGGTTCATACCGGACCCCGAGGCTGTCCTGCAGCAGTCGAGACCCGTTTGGGATGGACTCTCCAAGGCCCGCTCGCCAAATCTCTCAACCGAAGTACAGCCACTAGATGTCTCCACTCCCGAGTCACAGAGGGAGAAACCGCACTCCTGCAACACGTAGAGCGGCTATGGAGCTTGGAACAAATGCCCTTTAAGAATGGAAAGAAAGACATTCGCTCTAAAGATGACATTTACGCCATTCACCTCCTCGAGACAGGGACCAAGAGAGTCCCGGTCAACGGCGTGTTGAGATATGCCACGCCACTCCTGCGGCGAGAAGGAATGCCTACTTTCCACGCCAAGACAGACGCCATAGAACGGTACCTGCTGAACACGGAGCGGCGCTTAGCCAAGAACCCCGCCCAAGAGAGTGTATACCGCGCTGAGATTGAGAAGCTCATCACAGCGGGACACGTCACAAAGATGGACATTAAAGAGGCTGACCAGACCACTGAATCGTGGTACGTGCCCCACCACAAGGTCCATCACAACGGTAAAGACCGCATAGTATTTAACTGCAGCTACCAGATCGGATCCCAAAATCTGAATAAAGAGTTACTGCCCGGTCCCACACTCGGCCCCTCCCTACTCGGCGTTCTACTCCGCTTCCGCCAGGAAAGGGTGGCCATCAGCGGGGACATTAAAGGAATGTTCCTGCAGGTGAGATTAGTAGAGGCGGACAAGCCCCTGTTACGGTTCCTATGGAGAGAGAAGCCAGGAGATGAGCACCCAGCCATCTACCAATGGGAAGTCCTCCCCTTCGGAACGACGTGCAGCCCCTGCTGTGCGACATTTGCACTACAGAAACATGTAGCAGAGGACCCAGCAGCGGACGAAGAGGTCCGACACAGCGTAAAGAACAGCTTCTACGTAGACAACTGTCTACAAAGCCTTTCAACCCAGGAAGAAGCCGAGGCTCTCCTGATTAAACTCCGCGCCTCATTGATCAAAGGCGGCTTTGATCTCAGGCAGTGGGCCAGCAGCGATCCGCAAGTACTGCGCAGCCTCTCCTCCGAGGACAAGGCAGCCAGCAGCGAGACCTGGATGGCTACAATCCCGGGAGAAGCCCAGGAGATGACCCTGGGATTGGTGTGGCGATTCAAAACAGATTCGCTTCACTACAGACACAAGCCCCTGACTACGGAGCAGGGAAGGCCGGCGGCGGCGCCGACCACCAGACGGAGTGTGTACACAACACTCGCCCGACAATATGACCCGCTAGGATGTATTCTACCGTACACCACCAGGGCAAAAATGATTGTACGAGCATTGTGGGACAAGGACCAGGGCTGGGACGACCCCATTCCCGCACACCTTGCATCCACCTGGAGAGAGTGGGAGATGGAGCTCCACTCACTCCCAGGCGTTAATATGCGCCGAAGCTACTTCCCACCCACGGTGAGGCCAGAGACATGTAAAATGGACTTGCACGTCTTCAGTGACGCCTCAGAGGTCGCATACGGATCAGTAGCCTACTTGCGGGCCCAAGACCAAGGGGGAGAGATCTACACAGCATTTGTCCTCGCCCGCTCGAGAGTAGCCCCACGCAAGCAACAGTCTATCCCACGTCTAGAGCTCTGCGCAGCCCTAGCCGGAGCGCACCTAGCCACGCTCATCCAACGTGAGCTCACCATACCGGTGTCTAGAACAATCCTGTGGTCAGATTCCACGACGGTACTCGCCTGGATCAAATCGGACTCATGCAAGTACAAAGTCTTCGTGGGAGTCAGAGTCACCGAGATTCAAGACTTAACCGAAGAGTTAACCGGAGAAACAGAGTGGCGCTACGTTGATACAAAACAGAACCCAGCTGACGTCATCACCCGGGGGATGCCCCTGGATGACCTCACCCGTCGCAATGTCTACAGTGACGGCCCCGCATTCCTAAGACTCCCGGAAGGACAGTGGCCCAAGCCTATCCCGAGGGAAGCAAGTCCAGAGGAGGTGGAAATTAAGAAGTCTGTGTTCTGTGGATTGAGCACCGTAGCCTCCACCGACCCTAACATAAACGATTGCACGTCCATAGAGAGTGCACAACAAAGAACATTCCTGCGGTACCACCCGGAGTGCAAGTCCCCCGCTGATATGTCAGCGGCTAACTACGAGGAAGCAGAATTGC
The DNA here is from genome assembly GCF_963971535.1 of Notolepis coatsorum. NCBI lineage: Eukaryota > Metazoa > Chordata > Actinopteri > Aulopiformes > Paralepididae > Notolepis > Notolepis coatsorum. The sequence goes on along the minus strand of NC_140181.1, from coordinate 106,765,636 downwards.
TTCTACTGCAGCGAGCCCAGAGAGACTCGTTCCCCGATGAATTGGCCTGTCTACAGGGAGGAAAGCCCGTCCCATCCGACAGCAGATTAATTCACCTGGCCCCCGAGAGCGACGCTCACACCCTCATCAGAGTGGGTGGTCGCCTACGCAGAGCCCCCAATCTACCGGATGACATTAAATACCCGATCGTATTGAACAGCCGACACAAGGTCACAGAGCTGATTATGGAGAAATACGATGAGGATGTACATCACGCAGGAGCAGAAACAGTCCTCACGGAGATTGAGGGAGTACTTAACTCGAAGCCCCTCGGATATGTCTCCAGTGATGTGGCGGATATCGACCCAGTTACCCCCAACACACTCCTGATGGGGCGGCTAGATCCCACATTACCCCAGACAATGTACCGGCCTGAAGAAGCGAACGGCCGACGAATGTGGAGGTACAGCCAAGTATTAGCCGACAAGTTTTGGAACAGTTTCCTACTGCACTACCTACCGTCTCTACAGACCCGCCAGAAGTGGGTAAAGGAGAGAGACAATTTGACAGAAGGAACAGTCGTCATGATTATTGATCAATCACTGCCCAGAGCTATGTGGCCGGCCGGCCGCGTAAGCAAAGTGATCACCGGTGCCGACGGCAAGGTCCGAGCAGCTGAAGTGCTCGTCCAGGGTCGCACTTACACCCGTCCCGTGGCAAGGCTCATAGAACTGCCTCGACTCCCAGACACAATCGATGATGACCATGACCCTACAACCCTATGACTTTGTGAAGTTGACTGACCCCTACAGCAAACCCTTATGTGTAAATAGACAACGCGATTAATCTGTCTCCGTTTAACTGATTAGGTCCGGGACCTATTCAGGGGGTGGCTGTTGTGAAGGGCCAGATTAAACCGAATATATATATTTATTTATATATATATATTTAATTGTATTTGTATATTCTCTAATATTCCCTGATATCCCTTGTATATTCCTTGTACAATATGCATTGAATATCCATTCTAGCCTACTGAACATCCCATAATAGTCTCCATTCTACTATTGGTCGAGACCTTGGTGCCAGGCTGCCATACCCCTCAGACCCAGTTCAAACGTACCGCTCGACATGTACGAACAAGTCCTAGTTCCGCGTAGGAATTTGGCTACCGCACCACTAATGGGACTATTTGTTCATAGTGCGTATATATACTGCGCTACTAAAGTAGGACTTTCTTTTCAGTCCAGTTTCTTACCCTCCAATAGAGTCACAGACGTAAAGCCTCCCCGCGATACCACGTGTGGGAGTAAGGCCAAGTTCGCCTACCATCGGTATTGAGACATCGTGTATATTAATATTTGAATAGTCATATTTGGCACTATATCGTCGAGTTGGACGTAGTCTATTAAGCTAATAATAGTCTGTTAATATATAGTGCTTCGTGCGGTGAGAATACTACCGTAGTCAGTACCCCATCGTTTCGGGCAGAGAACTGGCTGCTTACCCAGGGTGGTTGACCCTACGTGAAGCTGCACCCGAGGAGCCCCAGAGCCGACGAGCGAGTGGACCTGTATACCGGATTATTCTACCGACGACAGCCCGCCTTCCCAGGCACGGATTATGCTTTGGATACTTTGATTATTCTATGGATAAAGACCCCCGACACTACCGTGTGTTGGAACCCCCCCCCCTGGAGAGGACACAAGGTGAGGAGACGCTCTGCAAGACGAGGTCTCTCCACATCTCTCCCCCGTGGACCGGAGAGAGCCGGCCCACAAAGAGTCCACCTGCTTTCATCTGTGGTCCAAGGATCGCCGGCGCATTGAACGGCACTACAGTGGGTTCTCCTGGGATACCCTTGGCCGGACGAGGCAGCTGGATTCTACCCCCCCCCCCTCCTACTCCTGTCGGCTTACAATCGACCGGATTAACCCCCTCTAGTGTATCCAGCCTATAATCATTAAAGTATCATTGCTGTTATTCCTTAACTATTCCAGGTCGTATATTTACCACCTGCGCCTTCAGAGATTGGACATTATCTATTGATATACCGACGAATACTCCTTGCCATAAAAGAGCATACTATTTCAATTCATAAATGTAATTAAGTGATTAAGTGTTTAGTCTACACACCATCGCTGTGTAGGCAATAAAGACTTGTTTCTAATTCGTACATTTGTGTTGGATCCGTTTCATCTACGTGAGAGTGTTCATGATAATATATTTATGCCGTGTACTGGGTGGCCGAATATTAAGTACAAAGGTAGTGGTAGTAAGTATCATATCTAGTAATACAGTCAGGGAATTGTACCCCTCAGTTACAATTTGTGTAAAATAAATATTGTTATTTTACAATCTGTCTATGGTGTTTTGTGTCACTGCATCCTCACCTATCCTGTCTGTGGCCTAGTGTGGACCGGCCGGAAACAACAATGACGTAACTAGAGTTGTTCCGATACCGATACCAGTATCGGAAATGCCTCCGATACTGCCTAAAATGCTGGTATCGGCGAGTACCCTCTAATTCTGCGCTCCGATACCATATGACGTAATTTATAAACAACACGTGCGGTATCCTCCTACTGAGAGTGAGCATTATAAAACAAACGTGTTTTTAATCGACCGTGAATTAAAGTGTCAATGCTGTTTGTCATTTTAACAGCAGATACTTTCTTAAATGCCATCGTCCCGACAGCAGTGTAACGGGGAGCTCTGATGTATTCGTTTGCTGGTGTTATTAGCATTAGCTGAAGAGCTAACCAAAAAGCTATTTTTAGCTTTAACGTTACCTTGGCTAAAGTTGGGGCTATTCATAATCCAGCAATAATGGCTGCAGACCTGCAAGCAAAGTACAGCAAGTTGGCAAAGGAGTATTCCAAGGTAAATCACTTTTTCACCAGTAACGTTATATTGTCTTGTTTCCATCTAACCTAGCTCGCGTTAACTGATAGCTCATGTTAACGTGGCTAACTGATCAACCTCTCCCACACATGCACACAATTAATGACATAATGCGGACAGCCATGATACCGGTGACAATGTTTAGCTTTTAGTGCCAAATGATAAGTGTGAGGATTGGTTCATTCCCCGCCACACGCTCCGCTCCTTTAAGGTACTGTGTTGATTGATGCATTCGCCGCCACACGCTCCGCTCCTTTAAGGTGCTGTGTTGATTGGTGCATTCCCCGCCACACGCTTTTGGAGCAAGTATCAATTCCAGCGCGCACCTGTCATAGTTTTTGATTAGCGCCCCAGAGGCTTTTTATACTGGGACTTCCCTTCAATCGATGTCGGGTCGTTTTGAATACTTCTGTTTCTGCCTGTTGTTTCCCGTTGCTGTGCCTCGTCTACTCTCCCTCCAGGACATCTGTGGATTGCCGCTGGTGAAGACCTTGTCCCCCGTTTTGAGCTGCGCCTCGTTTACCCGCTTACTCTTGCGCTTTGGTGAGTTTGAACCAAACCCTTTTTTTGGACGATTCTGTTTTGTGTGTTTTGAAGAACACTGAAGAGTTCTATTTTTGCTTACACTTGACTCAGCTAAGTTGTGTGTTAAAGGAGACACTGAAGATTATCATTTGCTTGCACTGGACTCAGCTGGGGTGTGTGTTTAGAAGAGACACAGAAGAGACACAGATCCTTAGGAACTTCTACTCATGTACAATAGAGAGCATCCTGACTGGCAACATCACCTCCTGGTTTGGGAATAGCACTGCACAAGACCGTAGCAGACTACAAAGAGTGACACGTTTAGCCGAACGCACAATTGGAGGGGGGCTTCCCACCCTCCAGAACATTTACAACAAGCGGTGCAGGGGGAAGGCTAAGAGAATTATTAAGAACTCGAGCCACCCGAACAACTGCCTCTTTGAACTGCTGCGGTCAGGCAAGCGATACCGGAGTCTTAAGGCGAGCACAGAAAGACCCAGAAAAAGCTTCTATCCCCAGGCCATCAGGCTGCTAAACGAACAATAAACACTATGCAACAACCATCAAATGCACACAGCACACACACCCACACGCACACACTCACTTAAACAAACAACACACTGCAGCACCCACTCTCCACACTTTAGATCACACAAACACACTTTATATTTATTGATAAAGGATTTGCACTACAACTCGTACACCTACTGTAAATTGTACCTAAATTGCACCTCATCCCATTTCTGCCTTGCACTATATAGTATTGTATATTAGTACACTGCATAGTATTGTATATTATATGGTAACTCAGTTACGTCTATTCTGCATCGAACATTGTACATATATGTCTATACTGAACACTGTGACCTCATTTTTTTACTTCTAATTTACATGCTATACTATGTTATTTTACTATGTTATTTTATTTCATACTTATCTTGTCTTGCACAGTCTCTGGAGCATAACAGTAAGAAGCATTTTGTATAAAAGTATTCTGTACTTCTGTATGACAACTATTATTAAAGAAAGAAAGAAAGAAAGAAAGAAAGAAAGAAAGAAAGAAAGAAAGAAAGAAAGAAAGAAAGAAAGAAAGAAAGAAAGAAAGAAAGAAAGAAAGAAAGAAAGAAAGAAAGAAAGAAAGAAAGAAAGAAAGAAAGAAAGAAAGAAAGAAAGAAAGAAAGAAAGAAAGAAGTTTATCGTTTTTGTTTTGCACTGACCCTCAGCTAAATTGTGTGTTGTGGTGAACACTGAAGATATCGTTTGTTTGTTCTGGACTCAGCTAAGGGAGGAGGAGACCGCACTGCCTCTGTGTGATGTGGACTGTTATTTACCTCTCTCTCTCTCTCTCTTTTCCACCTCGAGTTGAAGCTGGGAGTATCTGCAGAGCCGCTTCAGCGTCAATACCGTTTCCCCACCTCGAACACCAAGAGGATCTGCAGAGCCGCAGATAACTCTGCTGAAGGCAGTCTCCCTTTGTTTTAAGATTGTTACTTGCTCCTTTTTGACTCTGAAAATAAATACGCCCTAGTATTTGGCTAACTCTGAACTACCTGTCTGTGCCGTGCGTTTGAGGTTGGTTTCAAACCCTAACAATAAGAGTCTGAGGCGGAGTCTCAAAAGAGAATGTTGAATATTTATTGTGCATTAAAAATCACAACAGAGCCTCTGCTACTACAGTAGCTAACCTAAACGGAGCCAACTGGATAGGAAGTGCAACAACGTGTAACCTCCGTGCGGAATCAATGTCACAACAACCTTTCCGTGGGTGAACTCATTGATCATACATTAATACTAATCTATACAATCACCTGTTGTTGAATAAATACCATTACTTTATAGTTATTACTAAAAAAAACAGTAAAACGGTAGCTGTAAAAAAAAGAAAAATGTTTTTTATCATTTATATATATTTTTTTGATTTTTTTTTAAATGTATGCACTCGTATCGGATCAGTATTGGTATCGGCCGATACCCAAAGCTTAGGTATCAGAATCGGATCGGGAAGGAAAAAATTGTATCGGAACATCTCTAGACGTAACCACGACTACACCTCCCTATAGACCAGGAAGTAACCACTACACCTCCCTATAGACCAGGAAGTAACCACTACACCTCCCTATAGACCAGGAAGTAACCACTACACCTCCCTATAGACCAGGAAGTAACCACTACACCTCCCTATAGACCAGGAAGTAACCACTACACCTCCCTATAGACCAGTGGTTCCCAAAGTGGGGGTCACGAGCCGCCGCGGGGGGTCGCCAGATGATTTCCAAAAAAAATTTAAATAAAGAATTCCAAAAAAAATACAAAAATAATCTTTATTCTTTAGTCAGGCCACTGAACTTAGAAGCAGGCCAGGCCAGTGTTTCTAGTTGCAGCAGCGCGATAGTTAGATAACCTACTGTAGGTGGGGAACAACCAGGAGATCACTGCAACTCACACAAGTTGGAGAACTATCTCTCTCTCTCTCTCTCTTGCTCACACACACACACACAAAGGGAGCCGCATGTGATTGGTGGAGGCGGGACCCTTACAAAAAACAAAAAATCCATCAAAATCAGTGTTGTTGCTAATCATTGACACATGCTAGCCTGTAATAATCCCCCCCAGAAAAATCTACTTTGCATTTGATATATTGCAAATATATGCCATCACACACACTGGCATTTAAAGGGTTAGAATTATAAAATTAATATGTGGTGTTATGCTCAGGGTTGAAGTTGAATAAAATATTGTATTATTTTCAATCTGACATTACAAAAAAACTGAAAATCCATCTAAATCAGTGTTGTTGCTAATCATATATGCTAGCCTGTTTTTTAACAATAATTTGTGATGCCATCACAAACACTGGCATTTAAAGGGTACAAATAAAAAGATTCCTGCACCAGAATGCAGGAAATGAAGTCTTTGTAACAAAAAAAATCCTGGTGGGGGACCCCCAGACCCCCCGCTTAAAAAGTGGCCTGACTGGGGCTATATTTTGCACTATATTTCCTGGCCTGAATGATTTCCCCAGTCCGGCCCTGGTTAAAAGCCTCCAATGCTTATTAGTGTGTGTGCGTTTGAACGTTTGCATGTTTCAACCATACATTTCCATTTATAAAAAATAAAAAAAATTTAATTATAAACCTCCTATAATAGTGGGGGTTGCGGCTCTCTGACACCGTTATTTCGGGGGTCGCGGCCTGAAAACCTTGGTAACCCCTGCTATAGACCAGGAAGTAACCACTACACCTCCCTATAGACCAGGAAGTAACCACTACACCTCCCTATAGACCAGGAAGTAACCACTACACCTCCCTATAGACCAGGAAGTAACCACTACACCTCCCGCGTCTATACTTTCCGTAGCCGCATTTCTGCAGGACGCTCTCTGATTGGCCATTGACTGACGCTCTCTGATTGGCCACTGACATGTTTGCCCAATCGCGTGACGAGCTGTGTCTTTGCCCATTTCCGCGTCGAACAGCCTGCAAACTACCTGGCGTTCTATCGCCATGCTCTAAGACAAACTCTAACCTTAACCAACTTCGAAAGAGTGCCTAAGCTTAACCGTCGAAAGAACTTGCCGTCACGCTCTAAGACAAACTCTAACCTTAACCTACTTCGAAAGAGTGCCTAAGCCTAACCAGTGTAGAAACTGGCGTCAGCCAATCAGAGAGTGTCCTGCAGAAATGCGGCTACGGAAAGTATAGACGCACACCTCCCTATTGGAGACGGAACACCGGTGACGGAGAGTAGCTGGAGAGAGGAGCCGCTGTACCTCTGAGCTGCGTTCACACCAGCAACCAATCAGCCGCGTTCACACCAGCAACCAATCAGCTGCGTTCACACCAGCGACCAATCAGCTGTGTTCACACCAGCGACCAATCGGCTGCGTTCACACCAGCGACCAATCAGCCGCGTTCACACCAGCGACCAATCAGCCGCGTTCACACCAGCGACCAATCAGCTGCGTTCACACCAGAGACCAATTTAATCTGTGCGACCTCAAAATCTAATTGGGAGCATTTGTGCAAGTGCAAATAATTGTTCTGGTGCGACCTCCTCCCACCCTCCCGAACGTACATTTGCTAGTTTGTACACTCAGTATGTGCCTTGTGAGTTGACAGTGACCATTCTAACCAATCAAACGTGAGCTTGACATTCTTACCTTTAATGCTGATTTTAGATTGGTTAAGATTAGCCTTCAATCACTCCCTTTTGTGGTCTGTCTGCCATGTGGCGAGTAACAAAATAGTCACGTAAAATAATTAAAACTAATAACGTTAAATGGGTTACAAATATGTGGAACTACGGAAGGAGTAAGCCGACCGCTAAAAAGAAAACCCACCGCGGCAGCGAGAGCGACCTAACAAAAGAAAGTTTCAAGAGGAGTGGTTGTTTGGAGATAGCGGTGTCTCAAGAGACTGGCTACAGCAGTGGTTCTCAACTGGTCTAGCCTCGGGACCCAACATTTTCCTTAGTCATTCATTTGCTACCCAAAATTTTGAACCACTATGATTTATGTAAAAAAAAATTGCAGTAATACGCAATCTTTCAAAACATGAAATAAACACAAAAAAGTGCAACAAAAGTGTAACTATTGCTAAAAACCCAATGAAATCAAATAATAATAAATAATATATGCTTCTTAGCAGATTTCTTCGCTTAACATAACAGACCTAAGTTTGGGGGAACTAATGGGATAACTGGGGTTGCAACAAAAGTGCAACTAGGGCTAAAAACCCAATGAAATAAAATAATAATAATAATAATAATAATAATAATAATAATAATAATAATAATAATAATAATAATAATAATAATAATAATAATAATAATAATAATAATAATAATAAATAATTATGCTTCTTAGCAGACTTCTTAGCTTAACATAACAGACCTACAGTAAGTTTGGGGGGACTAATGGAATAACTGGGGTTGCAACAAAAGTGCAACTAAGGGCTAAAAACACAATGAAATAAAATAATAATAATAATAATAATAATAATAATAATAATAATAATAATAATAATAATAATAATAATAATAATAATAATAATAATAATAATAATAATAATAATAATAATATCCTTCTTAGCAGACTTCTTAGCTTAACATCCCAGGGAACTAATGGGATAACTGGGGATGTTGACAAGAGTCTTAAAGTCTGGGGTGATGGTAGACAAAGCAACTCTGAGGTCATGCTCAATGTCCAATCTGTTCCTCTGCTTTGTCTTCAGCTGGACCAGAGCTGAGAAGCCACTTTCACAAAGATAGGTAGTGCAAAAAAAAAATAAAAAAAATGTAAACTTTTTTTTACACACACATCCGCGACCCACTCAAAATGGCCCTGCGACCCACCAGTTGAGAAACACTGGGCTACAGTATGATGCTGGGCTGTAGCGTTTAGTTGTTCCGTGTGCCGCAAGTATGTCAAAAAGAAAAACAGAAACAACACGTTTGTCATCGGTAGTAAATCAATGAAGCTGGAATCCATTCGTGACCATGAACAGAGCCATTGTCACATTGGCTGCATGTCTGTGTCCCGGATTCAACCGGAGCCTCTCCTCAAGACCCTCTGTGGCTAGCAGGGCTGGCGATTCTTGCTCAAATGTGAATCACGATTTTCCTCCCTAAGAATTGAGATCACGATTCTCTCACGATTTTTTTTTTAATTTTAATTTTATAAAAACATTTATTGCACTTTCTTAAACGGACAACATAACATATATCAAAGTTATATCTTAACTTATAACAAAGTGCTTGACTTAAACTTAAAAGTCTCTTGTAACATAAAATAACTAGTCTCTTTTCCTCTCTTATTTTAGAACACTTAATCAAGTCAAGTCAAGAGTTTTATTTGTCACGGCATACAAGTATACAATGAAATGCGGGGGGTCTTGCCCGCAACGATGTGCATAATACAATAGTAATATATAATAAGAATCCAATAGAACGACATTGTGCAATAAAACAAGTAATCAAAGTAGGGCATATCAGGTATATGTACATGAGTTATTTACAGAGCATGGTAGGACATGCTAGGTCCTGTGGTAGTGCAGTACACTGTTAGCTACGGATGAGGCACTGGGTCTTTATGTACACTGTTATACAATGCTATATTATACAATCTCAAGTTATACTATATTATTCTTAAAGTGACCTTTCCTTTTGTAAAGTGACCATAAGTGTGAGCGTGTGCAGCATGAGTGTGTGTGTGATTCACTTAAATGCTGCTGAACATAAAAAAAAAAACTAGAATGTAAAATGTATGAATAAACTTAGGTGTGATTGCTTCATCAGTAATGAATGTTCGGTTATGGCTTTAGAATGTTCAGAGTGAAAAATAGGATGTTCGCTTAGGGCTTTAGAATGTTCAATTATGTTTTTTTAACATGAAATAGAATGTTCAGTTACAGCTTTAGAATAAATAATAATACAAATAAAACCTCATCACAGCATCACGCAGTTCTGTCTCGACTGTCGTTCGACACTGGGTGTACAGAGCAGACAATGCAACATTTTAAAAGTATTAAGCAGCACTTGTCTAGCGTCTTGATCATTTTCTTAAACCCCTCGTTTTGAACGGTGTTGATTGACTTGATGGATATGACGATGCACTGTATAACGTTTGCGTTATTGAGGCTTGTGTGGTCTGACGGCTGGGATTTTGTGATGTGGTTGTCCTTCATTGCTAAATCCTATTCGACTTTATGGTGACGTTTGAGGTGGTTGTAGAGGTTGGTCGTGTTACCTTGCGTTGCTGCGATGGTGCCAAAGCATTGCTTGCAAAGTGTGACTCCTCCTTGTACGTCATCGTCGGGTTTAATTAAACCCGAAAAAGTTCCATACACTGGAATGTGCTCCTTTTTTCGGTATAAGCACAGTAGTGCTTATGAGCACAGGTATAAGCACAGTAGTGCTTATGAGCACAGGTATAAGCACAGTAGTAATCAGTGATGCCAGTAACGCGTTACTAAGTAACGCGTTATTGTAATCTGATTACTTTCCCCCGAAAATAGTAATCTAACGCGTTAATCTTTAAAAGCCAGTAATCTGATTGCAGTTACTTGTCCAAGTGGCTGTGCGTTACTATTTCGTTACTATCTCATCATAAATTCATAATGCAGGCGGAATGCAGTATTTTATTTCGTTTTCGACAGTCAAAAATACATTTTGAGCTGTTTTTCTTTTGGGAGTGACGTGGTGTGGCAGTGAAAGGGTTAAATACAAGAATGTGTCCCGCGGCGTGACTGGTCCCTCTGTCTGAGTGACTCTGCTTTGGTCCAATCACATTCCCCATCCACAGTCTGCGAATCAGAGGCAGAGTAGGGCGGGTCTTCACAGCACGTCATGTGACATATGCGCCAATCGTGTGACAGCAGGGCTCCGTAGTCGGAGAATTCCACCCCAAAACGCTTGGCAAAATTAAAAGTGAAACCGCAAGATGACTTTTGCGGTTTCTGTTCAGAATTCCACCCCAAAACGCTCGTCTAAACGTAGCCTCAGTCACTACTTCACGGCGGAGGAAACAAAATACTGTCTACTAGGGGTGGACGGTATAAACGGTATACGGTATAAACGGTATGAATTTGCTCTACGGTATGGATTTTGACTATACCGTGTAACCGGTAGTGCAGCTCTAAAATAGCAATGACGTCATGTAACCACAGCGTGACTATTTCACTCGCATTTGCCCCTAAAAATAGATAGAATTAGTCATAGATAATAGATATGTGCGAACTGGAAAAAGTTATTTAGGAGGCTTCGCGCAGTGGGCGTGCCAGCCCCTACCGCACGCATGTAAACACGGGTCTAGTAGTCTAGTGGGACGGGACACGGGAGCTGTCGGGAGGACGGCGGTGTCTCCCTGAGCTAACGTTAGCTTAGCTACCGTTACAAAATGACCCAGTCAACTATTCACTTTTAGTTTAATACATGATGAGGCATTGTCTAACCGAACGGTATCTAGTCGGCCAGCTACCGATAGCTCCTGACATCAACAAACGCTCCACAAAGTCTAGTAGAGAGAGACGTGTGTGTGCTACCTGTTAGCTCACGTTAACGCAAGTTAGTTCACCGTTCAAAACGAAATGTCCCATTGAACTAAATAATTCACTGAGGCGTTGTATTAACGTTATATATACGGCTAGCAGTAGCTACAGATAGCTCGTGATATCAATGTCTTATAACACTGATTCGATGCGTATTCGAGCTGAGGGCTTGCTGAGCACAGTTAAGTAACGTTATGCCAATAGGGTCCAGGTGCAGCGCCGGAGAATCCTGGCCGTAGCTCTGCTCGAGGCTACTCGAGTATAGGTCCAGGTGCAGCTCCGGGGAATCCTGGCCGTAGCTGGAGGCTACTAGAGTACACACAGACAGTGGAGCTTGTTGCGTGGTGGCGATGTCTCACAGATAATACAAGTACAAGTCTAATTATATAATATATATATTTTATAAAAAAAAATACAAAATTATATAAAATAAAAATAAAAAAGTTTATCAAAAACGATGATACCGTGATATATACCGTTACCGTCTATGCTTCAAATTATACCGTGATATACATTTTAGACCATACCGTCCACCCCTACTGTCTACCGCTAAAAACAGCACATCCAATTGCATTGAAAGCATCTGGAATCACAACACTAGCCGACGCTTCGACTAGGTACAGGAGGGTTGATGGTGGCAGAGCAAAAGCTCTTATTTGCCAGATTTACAGTTAATTTACATGTTAAAGAGAGACTGATTGTATGTTTATAGAGAGACATTTATAAAAACAATTTAATAGTTACAGTTGATATAATTGAAATAATAGTTCAGCCTGCATTTGTTAGATGTGATACACTGGTTTTGTAAAACCACTGGCTGGCTGCTCTAATGCTGTGAGCATCATAGACTGTTGCTTTACCATACTTGATGGTACAGAAGCTGAAGCACTAGTTTAACAATTTACGTTATGTGCAGAGAAACAAGTTAAAAACTATTTATGCACTTTCAATAAAGCGTTTAAAAAAAACTGTTGGGGGAACGACGACGACTTCGTAACCTAGTTACTTTCAAAGTAACTAAGTTACTCTGATAATCAAGTAATCAGTAAAGTAACTTAGATTACTTTTTAAAGGAGTAATCAGTAATCAGTAATCAGATTACTTTTACAAGTAGTAATACATCACTCTCTCCGTCACCACCGCGATTTTCTTCAGTGTCGCTCATTTCTTTCTTTTTTCTTTAGCTTGAAATTTTTTTGTCTTGCTCGTTCGACACGTGCCGTGTTGTGTATGAGCTCAGGTTTACTCAGCTGAGTAGCCTGGGGGGAGGGGCATTGTGGGGAGGGCAGCAGCAGTGATCGCTGTGAGCAGAGACGCCTGCGCAATAGAGAACCCCTCGTGCAACTGTGAGCACCTTTGTAATGTCTCTGTGATACTTGTATAACGAACGGTTCGGCCAGAACCAGTCCTTCAGGGTAAATCTAGGTTGGTTTCTCATTGAGGAGCAAGTGACTGTGGATTCACTCGGTGCAGCACAGTCACGAAAGGGGCTAGTATGGACCCTGATGTAAACAAGACAAACGTCTTTCTCTGGTCTGCATCCCCTTAACAATTGTGTGTATTGAGCCGTACTGTATTGTACCCATTCTGCAATCTGTTAAATAAAGTTTTCATTCATTCATTCAGCCGCCGCGCTCACTGGGGCTATTGATAGCGTCAATTAATTGTTGTTGTTGTTGTTGGTACTGCCGCTGCGGATGTGAACGGGGCCGGAGGGGCTTTGGGAGGATGGGAAAGTTATTATTATTATTATAATAGTAATTGGCTATCATACGTGCCTAGCTAGCGTTAGCTAAAAGAGCCCTCGCAGTGAAGTTATTATTATTATAGCTATCATACTGCAATATAAACTGAGTTTTATAGTGAAAAGAGCAGCTTTATTTTGGTCAAGATTGAAGGCTCTATATTGCAGGAAATTGCACATACAGGTAGGTGTTCATTAAATGTAAAAAAAAAAAGTAAAAAAAAAAAGAATAAAAAAAAATCTTGCACCCCCACTTTCAACTATAACTAGGCGGCCATGGCTGTGAGTGAGGAAGAGAGAATAATAGGAGCGAGTGTTTTTAATGCAATTGATCTCCATTTTGATGCAAATGAAAATACATCAGAATCGCCGTCATTTAAGGGCTCCGCACACGGAGGGCGATTTTAGCCAAGCGACCGACTTTTTTTGCGAGCCGACCAACAGAATTGTATCGCCTCCTTTGTTATGAATGAGAGAACCCACACGGCAAGAGATTTTGAAGCGACGATCGCGCAGGCAACTTCTGTCGCCTGGCTAAAAATCGTCTCGATCCTATTTTTTGAGGCGACACAGAAAGGACAATGAGGAAATAACATGACTTCTACTGGTGTATCATTTGTACACCATTATGTATCAATACATTCATTGATCAATAACCTATATATTATTGCCATGCTACTTATGTTAATTATTATTAACAGGAACAATTTAAATAAATAACGTTAGTTGGACAAGCTATAGTGGCCGCTTGTCATTAACTAATAAATGAACAATGCGCCACGATGCACCTACTAGATGTTTTTATACTCGGGTAACAAAAGAAGTTGTGGATGTTGACAGAGTTTAATGTCCAGGCTGCGGCTGATGTAGTTTATACGGTTTATTGTCCAAAGAAAATGATGGTTGAGAACAGAACAGCGTCTTCCGTGAAAAAACGTTCTCTCTCAGCTGCATAACAATACTTGTTCAATCGGTGGTAGTGAATGTATTGTAGCGATCAGACATGCAGTAATGTCAGGAAGAATGAGGAGAGGTTGTATTCATATATATGGTGGTTTAATTCCAGCTCAATATGGGTTTTACAGGTTAATATTCCCTCGTAGAGCACAACACAGCTACCACAGCTACCTGCTTCACGATAACCTAACATCCGGTCCGTCCTCCTATATCTCCCTCCGGGGGGAAACAAGTAATAACCACACCCCCAGCTAAACAGAGCGACACATTATTATACCTGTGAACTGTCGGTCGGCTCTGGTGTGGGGGGCCAGGCGATTGTCGTTGAGCGACAGACGATTGCATCGCCAGGCGACGTCGGTCGCTCGCCGTGTGCAGACCACTTTAGAAATGAGATTGCATAGGTCTATGAATCGAGATTGCGGTCTTTTTACGATTAATCGTGCAGCCCTAGTGGCTAGGCTAACAGCCATATCAGAGCAGAGGTGGAAACTGAGCTACACTTTCTAACAACCTGCCCACTGTACCAAGATATCAGAGACATATACTCCCCATTAATTGCAAACACATCAAGTACCTGGGGGTCCACATCTCAGAGGACCTGACATGGACAACACACATAGACTCAGTCGTAAAGAAGGCGAAGCAGTGCCTCTACCACCTGAGACAGTTAACACTTTGAGTGCCAGCGACGAGATTTCTTGTTAGTTCATGCCAACCGTTGAGTGCCAGCCGACGAGAGATCTAGTTTTTAATCGTTATTTTTTTTATTATCGATTTCCATTCATTTTTCATCAATCTATCCTCACGTTACCAGTGGGGATCTGTCTGAACTCGAACAGGGAAAATACCGCCCCCTATCGTCTCTCCGGATGGTACTGCACCCCTTTGGATGGAATTGAATGAAACGCATGGAGAAAAAAAAGTCCTGCTTCCACATTTTACTTGTCAGACAAGTAACCGGAGACGATTCAAGTAATCGCCCACCGCCAGAACAGCGGAGAATGTTTGTTTCCAGTACCCAGCGTTGGATCAATAAACACGATCGATATTTGGAATGGCGATCAGGAATTGGAATAATCTTTTTGGAGAACATCTTATCTGAGGTAAGGAATCTATTTTTCCAGTATTGGGATAATCAGAGCTATTTTCACCTATATAACAGTCTAATTAGTCCCATCACAGTTGTATAATGAACCAAAAAATAATAATTAAAAAGAAAAATTAAAAATCTAATTTTTTATTTTTTTTACAATTTTTTTTAAATATAAAGTTTGCCAATAGGGATGTATCAGTAGTATTGGCAGTGGTAGTAGTCGTAATAGTAATCCACTATATTCTTTTATTTTCTAAAAAATAAACCAGTTCAACACAGGTAACCCACTTTTGCTTCATTTCTTTGATGGCTCAAATGTATGCTCTAGTGTCTAGTCCAGTGGTTCCCAAACCTCTCCTCGAGACACCCCAGCCGTTCCATGTATTTGTTAAATTCCACCACCAGCACACCTGATTCAACTAATAAAGGGCTAGTTAAGTTGAATCGGGTGTGCTGCTGGTGGTGGAATTTAACAAATACATTGAACGGCTGGGGTGCTTCGAGGAGAGGATTGGGAACCACTAGTCTAGTCGATTTTGTGTTTTGAGCACAAAGTTCATCATAGATCTAGCCTCTTTATTTTGCTCTCAAAGTGCACCAGATTGATGCATTTAACTTTAAAATGTACAACCAAAAAAAAAATCCGGGTGGGCATGCCCCCGGACCCCCCTGGGTCGGAGGTTCACCCCCCATAGTCTCTGAAAATCCTGTGGGAAACACTGTATAGTAAACAGATGGATATAGCAAGCTAGCATAAGGACACATAGTACAACTGTAGATTGTATAGTATAGCATTGTATAGTAGTGTACATAAGACCCAGTGCCTCATCCGTAGCTAACAGTGTATTGCACTATCGCAGGACCTTAGCATGTCTTACCATGCTTTTTGTAAACTTTATGTACATTATACCCGTTATGTCTTATTCTTATTACTTGTATTATTGCACAAATGTCTTATTCTCATCCTATTCTTATTACTTGTATTATTGCACAATCGCTGCAGGCATGACCCCCCGCATTTTACATATATGTGACACAAAAATTTGTTTTTTTTGGTCGGTAAGAAATATGCTTGGCGGGTAGATTTTTTTTAAAGTAGATTTCGGGCACTGATTACATATATATTGTTGGTGCTCCTTACATTTTGGTGGGTGCTCCTAAATTTTTGCTGGTGCTCCCAACTTTTTGAAGTTAAGTGCTACCAAGTAAAAAAGTTAATTTCGAGCCCTGAGCTGCGTTCACACCAGTGACCAATCAGCTGCGTTCACACCAGCAACCAATCAGCTGCGTTCACACCAGCTACCAATCAGCCGCGTTCATACCAGCGACCAATCAGCCTTGTTGACACCAGCGACCAATCAGCTGCGTTCACACCAGCGACCAATCAGCTGCGTTCACACCAGCGACCAATCAGCTGCGTTCACACCAGCGACCAATCAGCTGCGTTCACACCAGCGACCAATCAGCTGCGTTCACACCAGCGACCACAAGTCTGCTTTAAAACCAGCCTCACATCTTCACTCTCTCAACACAGAGACACGGCAGTCCACTGCCAGCCATGAAAGAGCCAGGACAGCAAACGACGACAACAACATCAACAACAACAACAACAACAACAACAACAACAACAACAACAACAACAACAACAACGTCAGGGATGTGTGACCTTGGATTGCACACGACACACAAACTGGTCATTTCCCTGGCTGCCGTGGCTCCAAGCACTGATCAACAGTCGACATCTCAGCCCTGCCGCCTCCATGACAAAGACAATCACTCACGCCTGTCTGCCTGCGCTCTGAACTGGGGGTTCACATTTGAACCGATACCGGTACCAGTAACAGTTCCTGGAATTCAGTATCGGTACCCAACGGTACCTTTTTTCCATACTTAACTCTCTCTGTAATAACAAAACGTTTTTAATTTCAGCTGTAAAAAACAAGTCCAGGGCGGCTGGGTGGCGCAGCGGACATTGCGCTCGTCACCAACGCAAGAGACACCGGGTTCGACTCCGGCTGTCGGTGTTGCCTCCGGCTTGGGCCGGCCGTCATACTAACTCAATTGGCAGAGTTAGCGGGTGGAAGTCGATGGGTGGTAATCTGGACGTTGTGGACAGCGACTCCTACAGGTCGGTTGGGGGACGCCTGCACAGCAGAGACAGGAAATGGCGGGGGTAGTGTGAGCCTCCCACACATTACACCTCGCCAATGAGAGTCCGCGCTGTTTAAATATCAACATTATTTGGCCATCCTCAGTAAATATTATTATCAAACTCCTCGTCTGGTCTTTCCAAATACCCAAAAGACGGGACAGTAATATATATTTGTGGGAAAGGCTCCCTCTTGTCTAGTATATTAACCAAAATACTAAACTATTAACTAAAATACTAGGTAATACCGATGTAATTCGGTCTGTACCCTTAAAAGTACCGGGTTCGGTACCCAACCCTACTCTGAACACGGGCTCGGTGCTTTTCAAAAAGGTAAATGTTTCAGAGGTGTTTTTGAGATGGGAAAGTCGTACAAAATGTAAAACATATAGACATACCTGACCATCCTGGAGCCGTCACACTCAGACCTGCAAGACAAAGGAAAACATGCAGTTCAGTGATTTAGTTCACGGCACATGGAGAGAGATGTCCAACAGGATGGCGACAGGAAGGCAGATCATCTAGGCTAATTGAACTACAATGAACTGGAGCCAAGTCTGGATTTACAGATTCTGCAGTGTTTAGCAAATTCTTTATTAAAATGTTTTCATTTCCGCATATAACAAGGGAAAACACACACCTCCTCTCAACACTCCTCTCAACACAATACAGTAGTAATAATTAGGGCTGTCTTAAATACTTCGAAGCTTCGTTCGATGGCACAAGCTTCGAACATTAAAAAAAAATCGAAGTTTAAAAAAATATATATATATAGGCTATATATAAATTTATTTAAAAAAAAATTTTACTTCGATTTTTGTGTGTGTGTGTGTGTGTGTGTGTGTGTGTGTGTGTGTGTGTGTGTGTGTGTGTGTGTGTGTGTGTGTGTGTGTGTGTGCGCATGGGGCCATTGGGTGGGGCCGGGGGACAAATACACTGGAGGAAAGTAACCCAGCTCAGCACTGCCCAAATTATATCATCACTATTGCCTGTTTGAAGGATATCATCCTCAAACACATATACACCTACATGCCTTGTAGAATTCCACACATAAGAAAGAAAGATACTGGGATGAATAAACAAAATAGGAAATAAAATGTAGAAATGCATGCAATACATAAATAAATATGAATCTCCATATATGAAATAGAACATTTAGATAAGGTGCTACTGAGATGTTTTGGTGAGTTCTTTGTTTTTTTGTGGAAGTAGCCCTTCTTAAAAATGCTTGAACATTCACTGATAATTGGTCTGTAGCGAAAACCCGAACCGAACCGTGACTTCAAAACCGAGGTACGTACCGAACTGTGGTTTTTGTGTACCGTTACACCCCTAGTAGGTACTAGGTACAAATTGAGTACAGGCAACAGAGTCCAAAGTTCAATTAGTGAGCGTGTGTGGAATCGACTGGTCTTTTATACAGCGTTAAACCCTGGGATTACCGTGGGATGTTTGAGACGTACTGGATCGATACACGTGCAAAGCGCTGACGTGAGAGAGGTCAGGCAGGCGCCCCGGTGGACACGGCTCATTCCGATAGACCTCACGCCCGATGCCGTTAACGGCCCGTATCCATCATTTCCAGCTCTCCGGGTGACTCTGTGTGATTTAATATGGACTCCAATAAACCCTGGTCCGACGCTAAAGAAGTACCACGCACTATTCTTTGGACCGTAGCACCACAGGGGCGATAGAGTTCAGGAGGTAGGAGCAGTCGTCTGGTAAGCCGGAGGTTCCCGGTTCGATTCCCGCTCCTCCCGGGGGCAGCGTGTCGAAGTGTCCTTGAGCAAGACACTTAACCCCTAACTGCTCCCGATGAGCAGGTTGGCACCTTGCATGGTCGCCTCCGCCGTCGGTGTGTGAATGTGTGAGTGAATGTGTGGAACAAAAATTATAAAGCGCTTTGGATAAAAGCTGCTATATAAAAAAGCAGCCATTTACCATTTGTACAGAACTTGTAAGGCGCTTTGGATAAAAGCGTCAGCTAAATGACTAAATGTTAAAATGTAAATAAAGCCACGACTACATCAGACTACATTCATTAGCCTACAGTCCCGTTCTCCTCAGGGAGGGAGCGAGGAGTTGTTGACGGTGAAACGACGGTAGTGGAGCGAGCGGGATGGGAATTCTAAACGATGCCGTTACGGCACTGTGCCAAGTGTCCCTCGTCAAGGACTTGCTATTAGGCTCTAGTTGGGCAGAAGAGATGACAATTACTATTATGGAGCTGGACCACCTCTACTGGGACCACTGTGGGGAGCTGAGGCCAACTCCCTGTCGGCCATCTTCTCCTCCTTCTCATCCTTCAGTTATTTTTAATCACTCCCTCCCTCCCTCCCTCCCTCCCTCCCTCACTCACTCACTCACTCACTCACTCACTCACTCACTCACTCACTCACTCCTTCTCTCCCTCACTCCTTCTCTCCCTCACTCACTCACTCACTCACTCACTCACTCACTCCTTCTCTCCCTCACTTCCTTACTCACTCACTCCCTCTCTCTCTCCCTCACTCACTCCTTCTCTCCCTCACTCCCTCACTCACTCCTTCTCTCCCTCACTTCCTTACTCACTCACTCACTCACTCACTCACTCACTCACTCACTCACTCCTTCTCTCCCTCACTCCCTCACTCACTCCTTCTCTCCCTCACTTCCTTACTCACTCACTCACTCACTCACTCACTCACTCACTCACTCCTTCTCTCCCTCACTCC
This sequence comes from Notolepis coatsorum, assembly GCF_963971535.1. Classification (NCBI taxonomy): domain Eukaryota; kingdom Metazoa; phylum Chordata; class Actinopteri; order Aulopiformes; family Paralepididae; genus Notolepis; species Notolepis coatsorum. Next base: position 106,745,523 of record NC_140181.1, on the reverse strand, counting down.
CTCACTCACTCCTTCTCTCCCTCACTTCCTTACTCACTCACTCACTCACTCACTCACTCACTCCTTCTCTCCCTCACTCCCTCACTCACTCCTTCTCTCCCTCACTTCCTTACTCACTCACTCCCTCCCTCCCTCCCTCCCTCCCTCGCCCCCTCCCTCCCTCCCGGCTCAACAGCTGCTCTCTCCAAAAGCGAGGCTATATCAGCACAAAAAAAATAAGTAAAAGGGACCTAACGATACTTAAACTATTCCATAATCAATATCATGCTGGGTAGTTTGTGAGGAGTTTTCCCCATCCTCTAGAGAGGAGAAACTGGCTCGTAGACATGTTTCGTCTTTCTGCTGGCATATGGCGCTGCAGCTGGCACCGTCCCACTGTCGTACTCAGCCACTGATCAGTAGATCCCAAGAGAAACCCTTTTCCGTTTTCCTATATAAATTGTCTCACTTTTTCTGTCTCTTATCTGACTTTTTTCTCTTACCCACTCCAGTGTTAATTTAGTCAACGAAAATGATGACTAAATATGGTCGTCAACGAAGCTTTTCCCCCCCCGACGAAAACGAGACGTCACGTTAACACATTAATTGCCAGTATACTCGTTATTGGCCGCCATGCGTTGAGTGCCAACAACGAGTAAACTCGTTGTTATAATCGTCTTTTATTCGCTATTGGCATTCATAATTCATCCAGGAAGCCTCCGGGAGCCAGCTGGACCCTGTCTGATATTGCCGTTAGTGACAATCGGTAATGTATAATACGCGTCGGGGCCTATAGCGTGCGTTCTAGGAATTACTGCTATACAGTCTAAAAACATACTTATATTCTCGACGGTACTAACATGACAATGTATGAATGGAAAAATATAACGTTCCCACATCCGGAACGATAGATACCCGATGTTGAATGGGCCATAGTAATATCGATATAGCTATAATATTTAAAAAGTTATAGCCCTGCAAAGAAGGTGAGCCACTCCATAGGCTTACAGCACTGGCAGAGAGTGGTAAAGATGGGCATACTGCATGGCACCCAATGTGTTAATGGGGATCATGTGACACTAACGTGATGAAATTATTCATGCAATGTCGTTGACTAAAAACGACGACATACAATTTTATTTACAAAATAAAATCTTGCTAAATGTTTATTCACTAAACTTCAACGTCAACACTGTTTACTTGCTAGCTAACAGGAACTCGTTTGCCGACAGGAAAGTAACAAACATAATTGTCCGTGCGGAACCCTTATCCCCAACACATAGTTCTGTGGGTGAATTATTGTAATGTTCCTGGGTTCTGTGGGTCGCTCTAGTCGTATGGTCTTAGGGGCACCACTGTTATGCTGGGGGTGTTGTTTCCCCCCCTGGGGGTGTTGTTTCCCCCCGGGAGATATGGGAGGACGGACCGGATGTTACGTTGTTGTTGTGAAGCTAGCGTATTCGCAGGTAGCTGTGTTGTGTATGATGAGAAGGGAAGTATCAACTTGTAAAACCCCATATTGAGCTGGAAATAAAGCACCATACAGAAAAGGAAACTCTCCTCTTTCTTCCCTACATTACTGCATGACGGATCGCTACATTATCTTGATCCACCACGGAACACATTAAATAGCTTACATAAGTCTCACCAACAAGCTCACACCAACTTGTGAGGCTGTAACTGAGACTAAACAAAAGACTAAATCGAAACTAAACAAAAAAAGACTAAAACGAAAATGCTCAGACCTGTAGTTGACAATAGATAAGTGACTAAATATGATGAAAACAAAAAATAGCATTTGAGACATGACTAAAACGTAAAATAGCTGACGAAATTAACACTCACTCTCACTATCTATCTGTCTCTCCCCTTCTCTCTCTCTCACACACTCACTATCTCCCCTTCTCTCTCTCTCACACACTCACTATCTCTCCATCTCTCTCTCTCTCTCTCCCTCTCTCTCTCTCTCTCTCTCCATCTCTCTCCCCTTCTCTCTCTCACACACTCACTATCTATCCGTCTCTCTCTCTCCCTCTCTCTCTCTCTCTCTCTCTCTCCATCTCTCTCCCCTTCTCTCTCTCTCACACACTCACTATCTATCCGTCTCTCTCCCTCCCTCTCTCTCTCTCTCTCTCACACTCACTATCCATCTGTCTCTCCCCTTCTCTCTCTCTCGCAATCCATCTCTCTCTCTCTCTCTCTCTCTCTCACACACACTCACTATCTATCTCTCCCCTTCTCTCTCTCTCTCACACACTCACTATCTCCCCTTCTCTATCTCTCACACACTCACTATCTCTCCATCTCTCTCTCCCTCTCTCTCTCTCTCTCTCTCTCCATCTCTCTCCCCTTCTCTCTCTCACACACTCACTATCTATCCGGTTCTCTCTCTCTCTCTCTCTCTCTCTCTCTCTCTCACACTCACTATCCATCCGTCTCTCCCCTTCTCTCTCGCAATCCATCTCTCTCTCTCTCTCACACACACTCACTATCTATCTCTCCCCTTCTCTCTCTCTCCATCTCTCTCCCCTTCTCTCTCTCACACACTCACTTCTATCCGTCTCTCTCTCTCCCTCTCTCCCCATCTCTCTCCCCTTCTCTCTCTCTCACACACTCACTATCTATCCGTCTCTCTCCCTCCCTCTCTCTCTCTCTCACACTCACTATCCATCTGTCTCTCCCCTTCTCTCTCGCAATCCATCTCTCTCTCTCTCTCACACACACTCACTATCTATCTCTCCCCTTCTCTCTCTCTCCCCCTCTCTCCCCTTCTCTCTCTCTCACTCTCTCTCTCACACACTCACTATCTATCCGTCTCTCCCCCTCTCCATCTCTCTCCCTCTCTCTCCCCTTCTCTCACACACTCACTATCTCTCCCCTTCTCTCTCACACACACTCACTATCTATCCGTCTCTCCCCTTCTCTCTCACACACACCGTCTCTCCCCTTCTCACTATCTGTCTCTCTCTCTCACACACTCTCTCTCTGTCTCACTATCTCTCTCTCTCTCTCTGAAACCTAGGAGCAGAACCCACTGAAATAGTGCTGAACAAACGGTGGCGGTTCTGTGATGTCATTAGACCCAAACCCAGCCTTGTGATCGTTGAACGGGCCTGAGTTGACAAGTCCTGCCGGGTCAATACGGTGTGCCGCCGGCGGGGCGAGATTCATTGACACACATACCACGGCTCCGATCCAATGCCAATTATCCAAGCCATCGATCGCCGTGTGTTGTGTGTACACTATGCCTGACCAGCCCCTGGTAGGCGAGCAGTGATCACTCCCCAACGTGGAGTCTGACCACCTAACCATGATCAACAAATCCATCACTGGATGAAAAAAATAGATGCCGTTTGACGCCGCCGCCATCCCAGTCGTGAAGGCCGGACCCGCCAGCCCCCCGAGCCTGACAGCTGTCTCTTGGTGTGGGATATAAAGGCTCTTGGTGTGGGATATAAAGGCTCTTGGTGTGGGATATAAAGGCTGTCTCTTGGTGTGGGATATAAAGGTTGTCTCTTGGTGTGGGATATAAAGGCTCTTGGTGTGGGATATAAAGTCTCTTGGTGTGGGATATAAAGGCTCTTGGTGTGGGATATAAAGGCTCTTGGTGTGAGATATAAAGGCTCTTGGTGTGGGATATAAAGGCTCTTGGTGTGGGATATAAAGGCTCTTGGTGTGGGATATAAAGGCTCTTGGTGTGGGATATAAAGGCTCTTGGTGTGGGATATAAAGGCTCTTGGTGTGGGATATAAAGGCTCTTGGTGTGGGATATAAAGGCTCTTGGTGTGAGATATAAAGTCTCTTGGTGTGGGATATAAAGGCTCTTGGTGTGGGATATAAAGGCTCTTGGTGTGGGATATAAAGGCTCTTGGTGTGGGATATAAAGTCTCTTGGTGTGGGATATAAAGGCTCTTGGTGTGGGATATAAAGGCTCTGGGTGTGGGATATAAAGTCTGTCTCTTGGTGTGGGATATAAAGGCTCTTGGTGTGGGATATAAAGGCTGTCTCTTGGTGTGGGATATAAAGGCTCTTGGTGTGGGATATAAAGGCTGTCTCTTGGTGTGGGATATAAAGGCTCTTGGTGTGGGATATAAAGGTTGTCTCTTGGTGTGGGATATAAAGGCTCTTGGTGTGGGATATAAAGGCTGTCTCTTGGTGTGGGATATAAAGGCTCTTGGTGTGGGATATAAAGGCTCTTGGTGTGGGATATAAAGGCTCTTGGTGTGGGATATAAAGGTTGTCTCTTGGTGTGGGATATAAAGGTTGTCTCTTGGTGTGGGATATAAAGGCTGTCTCTTGGTGTGGGATATAAAGGCTCTTGGTGTGGGATATAAAGGTTCTTGGTGTGAGATATAAAGGCTCTTGGTGTGGGATATAAAGGCTGTCTCTTGGTGTGGGATATAAAGGCTGTCTCTTGGTGTGGGATATAAAGGCTCTTGGTGTGGGATATAAAGGCTCTTGGTGTGGGATATAAAGGTTCTTGGTGTGAGATATAAAGGCTCTTGGTGTGGGATATAAAGGCTCTTGGTGTGGGATATAAAGGCTCTTGGTGTGGGATATAAAGGCTCTTGGTGTGGGATATAAAGGCTCTTGGTGTGGGATATAAAGGTTGTCTCTTGGTGTGGGATATAAAGGCTCTTGGTGTGGGATATAAAGGCTCTTGGTGTGAGATATAAAGGCTCTTGGTGTGAGATATAAAGGCTCTTGGTGTGAGATATAAAGGCTCTTGGTGTGGGATATAAAGGCTCTTGGTGTGGGATATAAAGGCTCTTGGTGTGGGATATAAAGGATCTGGGTGTGGGATATAAAGGCTCTTGGTGTGGGATATAAAGGCTCTTGGTGTGGGATATAAAGGCTCTTGGTGTGAGATATAAAGGCTCTTGGTGTGGGATATAAAGGCTCTTGGTGTGGGATATAAAGGCTCTTGGTGTGGGATATAAAGGCTCTTGGTGTGGGATATAAAGGCTCTTGGTGTGGGATATAAAGGCTCTTGGTGTGGGATATAAAGGTTGTCTCTTGGTGTGGGATATAAAGGTTGTCTCTTGGTGTGGGATATAAAGGCTCTTGGTGTGGGATATAAAGGCTCTTGGTGTGGGATATAAAGGCTCTTGGTGTGGGATATAAAGGTTGTCTCTTGGTGTGGGATATAAAGGTTGTCTCTTGGTGTGGGATATAAAGGCTCTTGGTGTGGGATATAAAGGCTCTTGGTGTGAGATATAAAGGCTCTTGGTGTGGGATATAAAGGCTCTTGGTGTGAGATATAAAGGCTCTTGGTGTGGGATATAAAGGCTCTTGGTGTGGGATATAAAGGCTCTTGGTGTGAGATATAAAGGCTCTTGGTGTGGGATATAAAGGCTCTTGGTGTGGGATATAAAGGCTCTTGGTGTGGGATATAAAGGCTCTTGGTGTGAGATATAAAGGCTCTTGGTGTGAGATATAAAGGCTCTTGGTGTGGGATATAAAGGCTCTTGGTGTGAGATATAAAGGCTCTTGGTGTGGGATATAAAGGCTCTTGGTGTGTGATATAAAGGCTGTCTCTTGGTGTGTGATATAAAGGCTCTGGGTGTGGGATATAAAGGTTCTTGGTGTGGGATATAAAGGCTCTTGGTGTGAGATATAAAGGCTCTTGGTGTGGGATATAAAGGTTTTCTCTTGGTGTGGGATATAAAGGCTCTTGGTGTGGGATATAAAGGCTGTCTCTTGGTGTGGGATATAAAGGCTCTTGGTGTGGGATATAAAGGTTTTCTCTTGGTGTGGGATATAAAGGTTTTCTCTTGGTGTGGGATATAAAGGCTCTTGGTGTGGGACATAAAGGTTGTCTCTTGGTGTGGGATATAAAGGCTCTTGGTGTGGGATATAAAGGTTGTCTCTTGGTGTGAGATATAAAGGCTCTTGGTGTGGGATATAAAGGCTCTTGGTGTGGGATATAAAGGCTCTTGGTGTGGGATATAAAGGCTCTTGGTGTGGGATATAAAGGCTCTTGGTGTGGGATATAAAGGCTCTTGGTGTGGGATATAAAGGCTCTGGGTGTGGGATATAAAGGCTCTTGGTGTGGGATATAAAGGCTCTTGGTGTGAGATATAAAGGCTCTTGGTGTGGGATATAAAGGCTCTTGGTGTGGGATATAAAGGCTCTTGGTGTGGGATATAAAGGCTCTTGGTGTGAGATATAAAGGCTCTTGGTGTGGGATATAAAGGCTCTTGGTGTGGGATATAAAGGCTCTTGGTGTGAGATATAAAGGCTCTTGGTGTGGGATATAAAGGCTCTTGGTGTGAGATATAAAGGCTCTTGGTGTGGGATATAAAGGCTCTTGATGTGGGATATAAAGGCTCTTGGTGTGGGATATAAAGGCTCTTGGTGTGAGATATAAAGGCTCTTGGTGTGGGATATAAAGGTTGTCTCTTGGTGTGGGATATAAAGGCTCTGGGTGTGGGATATAAAGGTTGTCTCTTGGTGTGGGATATAAAGGCTCTTGTGTGGGATATAAAGGCTCTTGGTGTGGGATATAAAGGCTCTTGGTGTGGGATATAAAGGCTCTTGGTGTGAGATATAAAGGCTCTTGGTGTGGGATATAAAGGCTCTTGGTGTGAGATATAAAGGTTGTCTCTTGGTGTGGGATATAAAGGCTCTTGGTGTGGGATATAAAGGTTGTCTCTTGGTGTGGGATATAAAGGCTCTTGGTGTGGGATATAAAGGCTCTTGGTGTGGGATATAAAGGTTGTCTCTTGGTGTGGGATATAAAGGCTCTGGGTGTGGGATATAAAGGCTCTTGGTGTGGGATATAAAGGCTCTTGGTGTGGGATATAAAGGTTGTCTCTGGGTGTGGGATATAAAGGCTCTTGGTGTGAGATATAAAGGCTCTTGGTGTGGGATATAAAGGCTCTTGGTGTGGGATATAAAGGCTGTCTCTTGGTGTGGGATATAAAGGCTGTCTCTTGGTGTGGGATATAAAGGCTCTTGGTGTGGGATATAAAGGCTCTTGGTGTGGGATATAAAGGCTCTTGGTGTGGGATATAAAGGCTCTTGGTGTGGGATATAAAGGCTGTCTCTTGGTGTGGGATATAAAGGCTCTTGGTGTGGGATATAAAGGCTCTTGGTGTGGGATATAAAGGCTGTCTCTTGGTGTGAGATATAAAGGCTCTGGGTGTGGGATATAAAGGTTGTCTCTTGGTGTGGGATATAAAGGCTGTCTCTTGGTGTGGGATATAAAGGCTCTTGGTGTGGGATATAAAGTCTCTTGGTGTGGGATATAAAGGCTCTTGGTGTGGGATATAAAGGCTCTTGGTGTGGGATATAAAGGCTCTTGGTGTGGGATATAAAGGCTCTTGGTGTGGGATATAAAGGCTGTCTCTTGGTGTGAGATATAAAGGTTGTCTCTGGGTGTGGGATATAAAGGCTCTTGGTGTGGGATATAAAGGCTCTTGGTGTGGGATATAAAGGTTGTCTCTTGGTGTGGGATATAAAGGCTCTTGGTGTGGGATATAAAGGCTCTTGGTGTGGGATATAAAGGCTCTTGGTGTGGGATATAAAGGCTCTTGGTGTGGGATATAAAGGCTCTTGGTGTGGGATATAAAGGTTGTCTCTTGGTGTGGGATATAAAGGCTCTTGGTGTGGGATATAAAGGCTCTGGGTGTGGGATATAAAGGCTCTTGGTGTGGGATATAAAGGCTCTTGGTGTGGGATATAAAGGCTGTCTCTTGGTGTGGGATATAAAGGCTCTTGGTGTGGGATATAAAGGTTGTCTCTCGGTGTGGGATATAAAGGCTGTCTCTTGGTGTGGGATATAAAGGCTGTCTCTTGGTGTGGGATATAAAGGCTCTGGGTGTGGGATATAAAGGCTCTTGGTGTGGGATATAAAGGCTCTTGGTGTGGGATATAAAGGCTCTTGGTGTGGGATATAAAGGCTCTTGGTGTGGGATATAAAAGCTCTGGGTGTGGGATATAAAGGCTCTTGGTGTGGGATATAAAAGCTCTGCGTGTGGGATATAAAGGCTCTTGGTGTGGGATATAAAGGCTCTTGGTGTGGGATATAAAGGCTGTCTCTTGGTGTGGGATATAAAGGCTCTTGGTGTGGGATATAAAGGTTGTCTCTTGGTGTGGGATATAAAGGCTCTTGGTGTGGGATATAAAGGCTGTCTCTTGGTGTGGGATATAAAGGCTCTTGGTGTGGGATATAAAGGCTCTTGGTGTGGGATATAAAGGCTCTTGGTGTGGGATATAAAGGCTCTTGGTGTGGGATATAAAGGTTGTCTCTTGGTGTGGGATATAAAGGCTCTGGGTGTGGGATATAAAGGCTCTTGGTGTGGGATATAAAGGCTCTTGGTGTGGGATATAAAGGTTGTCTCTTGGTGTGGGATATAAAGGCTCTTGGTGTGGGATATAAAGGCTCTTGGTGTGGGATATAAAGGTTGTCTCTTGGTGTGGGATATAAAGGCTCTTGGTGTGGGATATAAAGGCTGTCTCTTGGTGTGGGATATAAAGGCTCTTGGTGTGGGATATAAAGGCTCTTGGTGTGGGATATAAAGGCTCTTGGTGTGGGATATAAAGGTTCTTGGTGTGAGATATAAAGGCTCTTGGTGTGGGATATAAAGGCTCTTGGTGTGGGATATAAAGGCTCTTGGTGTGGGATATAAAGGCTCTTGGTGTGGGATATAAAGGCTGTCTCTTGGTGTGGGATATAAAGGCTCTTGGTGTGAGATATAAAGGCTCTTGGTGTGGGATATAAAGTCTCTTGGTGTGGGATATAAAGTCTCTTGGTGTGGGATATAAAGGCTCTTGGTGTGGGATATAAAGGCTCTTGGTGTGGGATATAAAGGCTCTTGGTGTGTGATATAAAGGCTCTGGGTGTGGGATATAAAGGCTCTTGGTGTGGGATATAAAGGCTCTTGGTGTGGGATATAAAGGTTGTCTCTTGGTGTGAGATATAAAGGCTCTTGGTGTGGGATATAAAGGCTCTGGGTGTGGGATATAAAGGTTGTCTCTTGGTGTGAGATATAAAGGCTCTTGGTGTGAGATATAAAGGCTCTTGGTGTGGGATATAAAGGCTCTTGGTGTGGGATATAAAGGCTCTTGGTGTGGGATATAAAGGCTCTTGGTGTGGGATATAAAGGCTCTTGGTGTGGGATATAAAGGCTCTTGGTGTGGGATATAAAGGCTCTTGGTGTGGGATATAAAGGCTCTTGGTGTGGGATATAAAGGCTCTTGGTGTGGGATATAAAGGCTCTTGGTGTGGGATATAAAGGCTCTTGGTGTGGGATATAAAGGCTCTTGGTGTGGGATATAAAGGCTGTCTCTTGGTGTGGGATATAAAGGCTCTTGGTGTGGGATATAAAGGCTGTCTCTTGGTGTGGGATATAAAGGCTGTCTCTTGGTGTGGGATATAAAGGCTCTTGGTGTGAGATATAAAGGCTCTTGGTGTGGGATATAAAGGCTCTTGGTGTGGGATATAAAGGCTCTTGGTGTGAGATATAAAGGCTCTTGGTGTGGGATATAAAGGCTCTGGGTGTGGGATATAAAGGCTCTTGGTGTGGGATATAAAGGCTGTCTCTTGGTGTGGGATATAAAGGCTCTTGGTGTGAGATATAAAGGCTCTTGGTGTGGGATATAAAGGCTCTTGGTGTGGGATATAAAGGCTCTTGGTGTGGGATATAAAGGCTCTTGGTGTGGGATATAAAGGCTCTGGGTGTGGGATATAAAGGCTGTCTCTTGGTGTGGGATATAAAGGCTCTTGGTGTGGGATATAAAGGCTGTCTCTTGGTGTGGGATATAAAGGCTCTTGGTGTGGGATATAAAGGCTCTTGGTGTGGGATATAAAGGTTGTCTCTTGGTGTGGGATATAAAGGCTCTTGGTGTGGGATATAAAGGTTGTCTCTTGGTGTGGGATATAAAGGCTCTTGGTGTGGGATATAAAGGCTCTTGGTGTGGGATATAAAGGTTGTCTCTTGGTGTGGGATATAAAGGCTCTTGGTGTGGGATATAAAGGCTCTTGGTGTGGGATATAAAGGCTCTTGGTGTGGGATATAAAGGCTCTTGGTGTGGGATATAAAGGTTGTCTCTTGGTGTGAGATATAAAGGCTCTTGGTGTGGGATATAAAGGCTCTTGGTGTGGGATATAAAGGCTCTGGGTGTGGGATATAAAGGCTCTTGGTGTGGGATATAAAGGCTGTCTCTTGGTGTGGGATATAAAGGCTCTTGGTGTGGGATATAAAGGCTCTTGGTGTGGGATATAAAGGCTCTTGGTGTGGGATATAAAGGCTCTTGGTGTGAGATATAAAGGCTCTTGGTGTGGGATATAAAGGCTCTTGGTGTGGGATATAAAGGCTCTTGGTGTGGGATATAAAGGCTGTCTCTTGGTGTGGGATATAAAGGCTCTTGGTGTGGGATATAAAGGCTCTTGGTGTGGGATATAAAGGCTCTTGGTGTGGGATATAAAGGCTCTTGGTGTGGGATATAAAGGCTCTTGGTGTGGGATATAAAGGTTGTCTCTTGGTGTGGGATATAAAGGCTCTTGGTGTGGGATATAAAGGCTCTTGGTGTGGGATATAAAGGCTCTTGGTGTGGGATATAAAGGCTCTTGGTGTGGGATATAAAGGCTGTCTCTTGGTGTGGGATATAAAGGCTCTTGGTGTGGGATATAAAGGCTCTTGGTGTGGGATATAAAGGCTCTTGGTGTGGGATATAAAGGCTCTTGGTGTGGGATATAAAGGCTCTTGGTGTGGGATATAAAGGCTCTTGGTGTGGGATATAAAGGCTGTCTCTTGGTGTGGGATATAAAGGCTCTTGGTGTGGGATATAAAGGCTCTTGGTGTGGGATATAAAGGTTGTCTCTTGGTGTGAGATATAAAGGCTCTTGGTGTGGGATATAAAGGCTCTTGGTGTGGGATATAAAGGCTCTTGGTGTGGGATATAAAGGCTCTTGGTGTGGGATATAAAGGCTCTTGGTGTGGGATATAAAGGCTCTTGGTGTGGGATATAAAGGCTCTGGGTGTGGGATATAAAGGCTCTTGGTGTGGGATATAAAGGCTGTCTCTTGGTGTGGGATATAAAGGCTCTTGGTGTGGGATATAAAGGCTCTTGGTGCGGGATATAAAGGCTCTTGGTGTGGGATATAAAGGCTCTTGGTGTGGGATATAAAGGCTCTTGGTGTGGGATATAAAGGCTCTTGGTGTGGGATATAAAGGTTGTCTCTTGGTGTGGGATATAAAGGCTCTTGGTGTGGGATATAAAGGCTCTTGGTGTGGGATATAAAGGTTGTCTCTTGGTGTGAGATATAAAGGCTCTTGGTGTGGGATATAAAGGCTCTGGGTGTGGGATATAAAGGCTCTTGGTGTGGGATATAAAGGCTCTTGGTGTGAGATATAAAGGCTCTTGGTGTGGGATATAAAGGCTCTTGGTGTGGGATATAAAGGCTCTTGGTGTGGGATATAAAGGCTCTTGGTGTGGGATATAAAGGCTCTTGGTGTGGGATATAAAGGCTCTTGGTGTGGGATATAAAGGCTCTTGGTGTGGGATATAAAGGCTCTTGGTGTGGGATATAAAGGCTCTTGGTGTGGGATATAAAGGCTCTTGGTGTGGGATATAAAGGCTGTCTCTTGGTGTGGGATATAAAGGCTATTTGTATTCAAGCAGGACCATATAATTTATCTCTACCATCTCCAAGCCACCGTCATATGAAGACATATTATTCGTATGGCAATTATTCTACACACAAACTATACTATTGTATTTTTAGGGGTGCAGCGATACCACGTTTTCTCGATTCATATTGCATTCTCGATCCAATACATGCCTAGATTCGATTCTAGATTGCCGTTACTTTTCCCATTTAACTGCGGCAGGCGATCCGTTTAATAATAGGTCTCGGTAGGAGATAGAATCGCGATTCGTAATGTGAATCAATCTTTTCCAACAACCCCCCCCCCCCCCCAGACATTATTGTGGCCTCGTCCCCCAGTCAGAAGATGATCTGTGACGGTGGGAAATATACTTTGTTGATATCGTTCTTCCCTGTGGAGCCGAGTCCATTCGACACAGTCATTCATTCCAGGGACAACTGAAAATATTTGCTTTGATGGGAAAAAATATATATATATTTTACACAGTAGTACCAGTGTACCCGTCAAGCTATAGGCACGAGTAAATGTGAAAAATAAAAAACACTGCGATCCGAATAGATTATATACCAATAAAAAGAAAAAGAGGCAACTGATGAAAAATGCATCTACTGTCACTTTGCTGCCTCGACAAAAAAAAAATCACGACTGGAAATTATATGAGTGAATTCCTGCAGCTACGTAGATCCAAGAATAATCAATCACCCTTGGAAGAATGGAAGTGGAGGGCTGGCACGGTGCGGGGGGCTGTGATTTACACTGACCCCCCCCCCCCCCCCACACACACACACACACACCCTCCCTCTCTGCACTGTCTCAGCACAAGAGCTGCAGAGGTGCTTCCAGGTGCATGCGTTCCATACCAGCCTCGTTTAATAATGCATGACATGCCACTTCCCATTGGACAAGTCATTCCACAGGAAGAGCTCTCTCGGCTCCTCTGATTGGACGCTTCCACACCGATCAAGCCAGATCTCCTGTGGCACCCTGGAACCCAATCCCAGTGTCCCGTCTCTCCGCTGTCACGTTGTGTGTGCGAGTGTGCGAGTGAGTGAGTAAATGGCTGTTTTTTTTTTTAATATAGCGCTTTTATCCAAAGCGATTTACAATTTGTTACTCACATTTTACACATTCACACACCGACGGCGGAGGCCACCCTGCAAGGTGCCAACCTGTTCATCGGGAGCAACTAGGGGTTAAGTGTCAAGGAGACATCGACACACTACCCGGGAGGAGCGGGAATCGAACCGAAAACCTCCGGATTGCCAGACGACTGCTCTACCTCCCTGAGCCACTGTCGCCCCGTGAGTGAGTGAGTGAGTGAGTGAGTGATTGAGTGAGTGAGTGAGTGAGTGAGTGAGTGAGTGAGTGAGTGAGTGAGTGAGTGAGTGTGAGTGAGTGAGTGAGTGAGTGAGTGAGTGAGTGAGTGAGTGAGTGAGTGAGTGAGTGAGTGAGTGAGTGAGTGAGTGAGTGAGTGAGTGAGTGTGAGTGAGTGAGTGAGTGAGTGAGTGAGTGAGTGAGTGAGTGAGTGAGTGAGTGAGTGAGTGAGTGAGTGAGTGAGTGAGTGAGTGAGTGAGTGAGTGAGTGAGTGAGTGAGTGTGTGAGTGAGCGCAGGGCTGGTCGGGAGAACACCACAATAATGTGTTTCAAAGTGCCTCACATCTTGTGGGCAGTGACGACCCTTAACCCTTTCACAACCACACTACAGAAGGTTAACCTTTTCACTACCACACTACAGACGGTTAACCGAAAATATCACGAAATATTATCATACTGAAAATACTGAAAAGTAGCACATAATTCAGATGAGCTATTGAGCTGTACTGCTGGTACGTCTATTTGCATTTCTATTGTCTTTCAAATGTCTTTTTCACTGCAGGCTTGGGAGGCTTCCCCCCCCCCCAAAGCGATTTCTTCCACTGGGGGCCGACGGGTTCCATCTACCGTAATTACAGACACTATTTGCATTGCACTGCACTGTGACATTATTTACTCAGGTTAAGCCTTGAAGGCCACACATGGCTTCTAGCACTTCATTAGATAAACGCCCTCATTATGCAAAGGGGAAGAAGAAAACAACGGGGACGTGAGATAATAAAGGAGAAGACGTGTGCGAGGCCACTTCCTGCCCCCCGGGTGGGGAAGAGGAACCTGATTACAGTGTGTCCAAGGTGTGCGACTGGAGATTAGTTCCCCTGGCAACAGGGCTGTTTTAAAATAAATGATGTTTGTTCCATGGCCTTAACTATTATGGTAATCCAAATATAAGAGTTTATACCAATTTCACGACCATGCTAGCAGCAACACATAGCAACACTGAGCGTGCAGGTTTTGAGAACCATTCCGCAAAGCTGTTGCTCTTGGACGGATCAATGCAGCCTCATGCTATGGTAGTATTCTCTCAGTTCTGAAACAGTTCCGAACATTCCCTTAGGTATTATCAGTGTCATATTTGCTATCTTTCCAAATTAATTGTCTATGGAGCAGCTTTATTAGACTTTATAAATATCACAAATTTGAGATTTAGCACTCAGAACTGTCAAAGTGTTATTTTTGGACGAACAACATGTTTGAATTAATAGATTGAAGCGTAGTGTGTGTGTGTGTGTGTGTGTGTGTAACCATCGGTAGTGTGATAGTAAAGGGTTAACCTTCTGCCGTGTGGCAGTGAAAGGGGTAACCTTATGTGTATTGTCGCAGTGAAAGGGTTAACCGTTTGGTAGTGCGGCAGTGAAAGGGTTAAAGAGTGGCCCCCAATGTGAGGCCTGGGGGCCCCTAGGGGTCCGTCAAGGGGTCCCTGCAAAGTGAGGAATAGCTGAATGTCACTATCATGCTCTAGCATCATCATTAGCGTGATGACAGATCTATATTTTGATCACTGGCTCATCTCTCTGCACTCTAAATCATATCCAACGTCACTGGTCCAGTCAGACGGGTTCCCTCAGGCGATGTCTCATCGTTGTGGTTCAGTGTGTTTGTACACAAGGGCCCTCTGAGTGGATCCATGACCTCATGCAGATCTATTTCACCATAAACAAGGTGGCCTGTTGGGATGTTAGATCCTAATGTGAAAAACTGTGAGTTTATATGTCTGCAATTTATGTGCTCATTTTCCTGTCTTTTTTTCTGTTGTGAAGCACTTTGAGCTTCTGTATGAAAGCTATACAAATAACGTTTTATTATTATTATTATTATTATTAGGATATTTGGAGTCCAGAAAATGAAAGAAAAATACTTCTAATCCAAAAACGGGTAAATGACTGCAACATACCTTCTAATTTAGCATTCTAGAAAACATTCCTACATTATTTCATATAATTTTAAATAAGTAGCTTACTCTCACAGCTTCAGTATTACAAGGTATACCGTCAAGGATCCATGCAAAGATGTGGGTTTTTACTAAACCATCATCCTAGATATATACATATCGTATATTAATATAAGAAATTATAGTATGTCAATCAAAATATAGCATATTACATTGTAATTTGTACTGGAAAACAAAGTACAATCAAACACCTACATAAGAAATGCATAAAGACAAATATTGTGTTATGATATTTTGGCCATATCACCCAACCCTACTTGAATCAAAAGTCAGGACATGCATAATTAACTACATTTATCTTTTATAATAGATTGTAAGAAACTTGTAAGATATAAAGTAAAGAAATAAAGCAGAAATAAAGTATCTTATCATTTGCCATTAGAGTTCACGGCCCCGCTGGCCGGTAGAGTTCACACCAGTGACCAATCAGCTGCGTTCACACCAGCGACCAATCAGCTGACTTCACACCAGCGACCAATCAGCTGCGTTCACACCAGCAACCAATCAGCTGAATTCACACCAGCAACCAATCAGCTGAGTTCACACACCAGCGACCAATCAGCTGCATTCACACCAGCAACCAATCAGCTGCGTTCACACCAGCAACCAATCAGCTGCCGGTAGGGTCCTATGTGTCTGCAGACACCAGAAGAGGCCAGAGTACATGCAGTACCTCTTCATCTGGGAGGGGATCTGGGGGAGATGGCTTGAACGTGTTACGTTCTCCCAGTGAAACTCCTCGCTGCCAGGTGAAAAGAAGCAGCTGGCAACTCCACATGTATCGGAGGAGGCATGTGGTAGTCTACACCCTCCCCAGACCGACAGTGGCTCAGGAGGTAGAGCCGTCATCTGGTAATTCAGAGGTTCCCAGTTCGATTCCTGCTCCTCCCGGGCAGCGTGTCGAAGTGTCCTTGAGCAACTTATTGACACTTATAACCCCTAATTGCTCCCGATGTGCAGGTTGGCACCTTGCATGGTTGCCTCTTCCGTCGGTGTGTGAATGTGTGAGTAAATGGGTAAAAATGTGAGGAACAAATTGTAAAGCGCTTTGGATAAAAGCTGTTATATAAATGCAGCCATTTATTTACCATTTACCGACAGTGGGGCAGCATGTGGTAGTCTACACCCTCCCCAGACCAACAGTAGGGCAGCATGTGGTAGTCTACACCCTCCTCAGACCGACAGTAGGGCAGCATGTGGTAGTCTACACCCTCCCCAGACCAACAGTAGGGCAGCATGTGGTAGTCTACACCCTCCCCAGGCCGACAGTAGGGCAGCATGTGGTAGTCTACACCCTCCCCAGACCAACAGTAGGGCAGCATGTGGTAGTCTACACCTTGCCCAGACCAACAGTAGGGCAGCATGTGGTAGTCTACACCCTCCCCAGACCGACAGTAGGGCAGCATGTGGTAGTCTACACCCTCCCCAGACAGACAGTAGGGCAGCATGTGGTAGTCTACACCCTCCCCAGACCGACAGTAGGGCAGCATGTGGTAGTCTACACCCTCCCCAGACTGACAGTAGGGCAGCATGTGGTAGTCTACACCCTCCTCAGACCGACAGTAGGGCAGCATGTGGTAGTCTACACCCTCCCCAGACCGACAGTAGGGCAGCATGTGGCCTGCACAGATAAAAAAAGCAAAAAAAATTATATATATATAAAAAATAATATATATATATATATTTTTTTTTTTTTTTTTTTTTTTTTTGCCAGGCCATTGTTTCTAGTTGTGGCGGTGGCGCGGCGCGATAGTTAGATAACCTATGTGGGTGGGGAACAACAAGGATTTCACTGTCTGCGACAGAGTTGGAGAACTATCTGACTCTCTCTCCCTCACGCGGATCACACACACACAATGGAGCCGTGCTGCCGCTTGTGATTGGTGGAGGCGGGACCAGGCGATACAACTGATTGACAGCGGAGGCGGTGAATAGAATGGCAGATGGCACACTCCCACTTTTCTGAAAGGAGTTGTTAAATCTGACATTACAAAAAACAATATGTGGTGGTTATGATTGGGGCTGAAGTTGAATAAACAATTTATGAAAGAGAAAGTCAAAATAATTCCAAGATAATTCAAAGATTACACACACCTTTGCCACATTGGCTACAAACATAATCACTGCAAAGTTATCAAAAAAATAAGAATCTGATCAGACACAATGGTTAAGTTGTTGTTCCCTTTCTAATTTCCTCAAAAACATCTAGTCTAGTTAATGTGATCAATATTATTTGACAATTGATGCTTTTTGTTGGACATTTCAGTCAGTGAGCTCATACTTTGAGCTCATTTTATAGTTAAAATGATTGAGACAACGCAATCTTCTGTCTTCGTTGTGCATGCATGCGTGTGCTCACCACACGCGATACATGTGTCACTATTCTGGCAGTGGCTACTGTTATTATAGTATTGTAATGAAAGGTCTGTTATTTAATGTTTGTGTAAAGGGCTATTTTAACTGTTGATGGGTAGTGCATCAGTAAAGTGAATATGGTATTGTGCTCTTGCTCTGTTTGAATAGTTGGAGAGAGTGGTTAACTGTATTATAATAGTAAATAGAAAAATATGTTGTGCTCTTGCTTTTTTCTTTTTGAAGGTGGAGAGATAGCATTGCTACTGCCACAACAGTTTTATTTGAGGTTCATAACAGTACATTGTACTAAGCAATTGTTGACTCATTAGTTTGTGATTCACATGCACTAAAATTCACCAGAATGCAGGACATTAAGTCTTTGTAACAAAAAATGTCCGGGTGGGGGACCCCCAGACCCCCCGCTTAAAAAGTGGCCTGATTGGGGCTATATTTCGCGCTATATCTCCCGGTATGAATTATTTCCCAAGTCCGGCCCTGGTCTACACCCTCCCCAGACAGACAGTATGAAAGTGCAACTACAAGAGGGAATTGGGGGATGGGAGAGAAAAAAGTTAGAAGGGCAAAAAGAAAAGAAAAAAAGTGTGTGTGCAAATGCCAAAGTTGTCATTGAGATTGACATTTCTCCACAGTGGCCCTCGAGACGTGACCTATAGAATACTCTGAAAGCTCTGAAGGCCCGCCTCCGGAAAGAGGAGACAAACAATCTCTGTGCATGTGGAACATTCCTGTGGGAATACTTTGAGAGACAGGGAGTACACTTTTACCTAAATGAAAACGCAACAAGATGGATCTTCCATGTTTCCTGCAATGATTATCAAATGATTGTGTTCGTTTAACGTTACTGTGGGACACTACTAGTCTACTACTACTACTACTTTTCATTCAGAGAATGATCATCTGTGATCTACATTGCTTGCTTGGTCGTCATCTAACCCGGGTGCTTGTTGTTATTAACCCTTTATTCGCCAATGACGTGTTCCCACGTCATTCTCCGCCATGCGTAATCTGCCAATGACGCCGTAAGGCATCTTTGAGATCAATATTTCAAAAATCTGTGATGGCAATCATATTTTACCCACGGAGACTTGGGATCTCCTGTTGATCTCCTCTCAACTCTCCAACGGTTCAAGAGCGCCATCTGGTGGCCGATCGGCGGATCGCCCAAACAGGAAGTGACGCGCCGGAAGTGGTGCTCATCCATATTCGGTCCGGGCACTCGCTATCGTTAGTGGGACTCTAGCTCGACACACTGGACAGCGATCAGTTGCCAATAACTCGATAAACAATATGATTTGGACGTATATACTATTATACAACCTGGAAATGGATCGCATATATCAACATCCCATAATCGAGAACTTTCTGCTCCACGCTGACCACCCAGCGGTCAGAGGAAGCTGCGGTGAGTTTCAGCGTGTTTGATTATTATTAAACGTATAATCTGCTCTGATATATATATCGCCCATACTAAATAAATTATTTAACGTCGGCCACGGACTTATAAACCCCCCCCCCCCTCTCCGGTCACCAGCAGATGATGAGGCATGACGTTTAGGACCTTGTACAATTGAAAGTTTTAATATGACGTCAATCGGTATCAAACTACATTTGATGATGTAATATATGTATTTATATAGCTATAACTCGCGTTCTGCAGAATGCTGCAGAAAACGATAAAAACATATTTATACTTTAGACCGTATTTTAGTATGAATAATTATGTGAATGAAAAAGTAGAACGTTGCTACATCCTAAACGATAGATACTTGACGTTGAATGGGCCATAGTAATGTCAATTTAGCAATACAATTTAAAAAGTTATAGCCCTGCAAAGAAGGGGAACATCTCCATAGACTTATAGTGGTGGCAGAGAGGGGATTAAGATCAGAATAATCCCTGACAGATAAAGGGTTTTAACACTGTTCTGACATTATCAGGGAAGCACAGGGAAGTTTCTTGTGTGTGAATTTACCTGGATATGAAGCGCCCGTAGAGCAAAATAATATAGTTTCTAAGAGATACAAATCATACAACAACAACGCATTTGACTTGATGGTCATAACGCTGCTGAAAATGAGCTTTGCTTAGAAAGTTTGGACACAATCGCATTTCAAATTAGTTCATGACGGTAACTTTAACACATTTACAAGGCCTTTGACCCAGGCATTTTGAAGGGGAGAGAGTGGATTGTTTTGTTTACACATTTATTTATAAATAAATAAATAATAATAATAATTCCGCAGCAGAGGTCATACTGTTAGATCCATAGAGGAGAAACATGAAGACATCACTCAGCGTCCGAGCAGCCAGTGATGGATAGAAAACAGCTCAGGCCTTGCTGAACAAACGAACCCCTTCGAGCTGTGATGAAAAAAATTCATTGCAACAGAAATAATGTCACATTTACAAAAACCTTTTAATAGAAACCACAGCGGCGCTCTTTTTCCAATTCTGGGGCTCTTGGCTTCAATTCACCACAATGTCACCGATGATCAACGGCTGCTGCCGTGTTGTTGGGGGCCTGAGCAGCTCACCGCACCAGGGAACGCAACCTGAGCAGCTCACCGCCCGGGGAACACAACCTGAGCAGCTCACCGCACCGGGGAACACAACCTGAGCACCTGAGCAGCTCACCGCACCGGGGAACACAACCTGAGCACCTGAGCAGCTCACTGCACCGGGGAACACAATCTGAGCAGCTCACAGACTGTACAACAGTTTCTCTCACAGACTGTACAACAGTTTCTCTCACAGACTGTACAACAGTTTCTCTCACAGACTACAACAGTTTCTCTCACAGACTACAACAGTTTCTCTCACAGACTGTACAACAGTTTCTCTCACAGACTGTACAACAGTTTCTCTCACAGACTACAACAGTTTCTCTCACAGACTACAACAGTTTCTCTCACAGACTACAACAGTTTCTCTCACAGACTGTACAACAGTTTCTCTCACAGACTACAACAGTTTCTCTCACAGACTACAACAGTTTCTCTCACAGACTGTACAACAGTTTCTCTCACAGACTACAACAGTTTCTCTCACAGACTACAACAGTTTCTCTCACAGACTACAACAGTTTCTCTCACAGACTACAACAGTTTCTCTCACAGACTACAACAGTTTCTCTCACAGACTACAACAGTTTCTCTCACAGACTACAACAGTTTCTCTCACAGACTACAACAGTTTCTCTCACAGACTACAACAGTTTCTCTCACAGACTACAACAGTTTCTCTCACAGACTGTACAACAGTTTCTCTCACAGACTACAACAGTTTCTCTCACAGACTACAACAGTTTCTCTCACAGACTGTACAACAGTTTCTCTCACAGACTGTACAACAGTTTCTCTCACAGACTACAACAGTTTCTCTCACAGACTGTACAACAGTTTCTCTCACAGACTACAACAGTTTCTCTCACAGACTGTACAACAGTTTCTCTCACAGACTACAACAGTTTCTCTCACAGACTACAACAGTTTCTCTCACAGACTACAACAGTTTCTCTCACAGACTACAACAGTTTCTCTCACAGACTACAACAGTTTCTCTCACAGACTGTACAACAGTTTCTCTCACAGACTGTACAACAGTTTCTCTCACAGACTGTACAACAGTTTCTCTCACAGACTGTACAACAGTTTCTCTCACAGACTGTACAACAGTTTCTCTCACAGACTACAACAGTTTCTCTCACAGACTACAACAGTTTCTCTCACAGACTGTACAACAGTTTCTCTCACAGACTACAACAGTTTCTCTCACAGACTACAACAGTTTCTCTCACAGACTACAACAGTTTCTCTCACAGACTGTACAACAGTTTCTCTCACAGACTACAACAGTTTCTCTCACAGACTACAACAGTTTCTCTCACAGACTGTACAACAGTTTCTCTCACAGACTACAACAGTTTCTCTCACAGACTACAACAGTTTCTCTCACAGACTACAACAGTTTCTCTCACAGACTACAACAGTTTCTCTCACAGACTACAACAGTTTCTCTCACAGACTACAACAGTTTCTCTCACAGACTACAACAGTTTCTCTCACAGACTACAACAGTTTCTCTCACAGACTACAACAGTTTCTCTCACAGACTGTACAACAGTTTCTCTCACAGACTACAACAGTTTCTCTCACAGACTACAACAGTTTCTCTCACAGACTGTACAACAGTTTCTCTCACAGACTGTACAACAGTTTCTCTCACAGACTACAACAGTTTCTCTCACAGACTGTACAACAGTTTCTCTCACAGACTACAACAGTTTCTCTCACAGACTGTACAACAGTTTCTCTCACAGACCACAACAGTTTCTCTCACAGACTACAACAGTTTCTCTCACAGACTACAACAGTTTCTCTCACAGACTACAACAGTTTCTCTCACAGACTACAACAGTTTCTCTCACAGACTGTACAACAGTTTCTCTCACAGACTGTACAACAGTTTCTCTCACAGACTGTACAACAGTTTCTCTCACAGACTGTACAACAGTTTCTCTCACAGACTGTACAACAGTTTCTCTCACAGACTGTACAACAGTTTCTCTCACAGACTGTACAACAGTTTCTCTCACAGACTGTACAACAGTTTCTCTCACAGACTACAACAGTTTCTCTCACAGACTACAACAGTTTCTCTCACAGACTGTACAACAGTTTCTCTCACAGACTACAGGAGTCTCAAGGCGAGCACAGAAAGACTCAGAAGTAGCTTCTATCCCCAGGCCATCAGGCTGCTAAACGAACAATGAATGAACACTACACAACAACAACCACCAAACACACATAGCACACACATCCACACGCACACACTCACTTTAAACAAACACACTGTAGCACCCACTACACACACTTTATAGCACACACCCACTTTAAACAAACACACTGTAGCACCCACTCCCCACACTTTATATTTATGGATGAAGGATTGCACTACAACTCGTACACCTTACTGTAAATTGTACCTAAAATTGTACCTCATCCCATTTCTGCTTTGCACTAGATAGTACTGTACATTAGTACACTGCATAGTATTGTGTATTGTATATTATATGGTAACTCAGAACATTGTACATATGTCTATACCGAACAACTGTGACCTCATTTTCTTCTTCTAAATTCATGCTATATTATGTTATTATGTTATTTGATACTATCTTGTCTAGCACAGTCTCTGGAGCGTAACAGTAAGAAGCATTTTGTATGAAAGTATTCTGTACTTCTGTATGACAACTATTAAAGAACTTGAACTTGAACTTGAGACTACAACAGTTTCTCTCACAGACTGTACAACAGTTGCACGCAGATGTTCCAACAGATGACGTAGAGTAGAACAGGGGTTCCCAAACTTTTCAAGCCGCGACCCCCAAATAACGGTGTCAGAGAGCCCCCACTATTATAGGAGGTAAAAAAAATATATAAAAAAAAGGAATTATAATATATAAATATATATATATTTTTTTTTATAAATGGAAATGTATGGTTGAAACATGCAAACGTTCAAACGCACACACACCAATAAGCACTGGAGGCTTTTAACCAGGGCCGGACTGGGGAGATCATTCAAGCCAGGAAATATAGTGCAGAATATAGCCCCAGTCAGGCCAGGTCCCCCACCAGGAAATGTTTTGTTACAAAGACTTCATTTCCTGCATTCTGGTGCAGGAATTTTTTCAGTTGCCTGACTGCATAAAACATTTATTATTATTATAATTTTTTTTTATCATCTGGCGATCCCCCCCCCCCCCCCCCCCCCCCCCCGGGGGTCGCGACCCCCACTTTGGGAACCCCTGCAGTAGAAGATGACTTGGTCTTGCCTCTCTGATTATGTGTTTACACGTGTGTGTGTGTGTGTGTGTGTGTGTGTGTGTGTGTGTGTGTGTGTGTGTGTGTCTGCGTCTTGTGTATGTGTGTGTATGTGTGTGTGTGTGTGTGTCTGCGTCTTGTGTGTCTGCATCTTTTGTGTATTTGTGTGAGTGTGTCTGCGTCTTGTGTGTATTTGTGTGTGTGTGTGTGTCTGCGTCTTGTGTGTGTGTGTGTGTGTGTGTAGGTGTGTGTGTGTGTGTGTGTCTGCGTCTTGTGTATGTGTGTGTGTCTGTGTCTTGTGTGTGTCTGTGTGTGTGTGTGTGTGTCTGCGTCTTGTGTATGTGTGTGTCTGTGTCTTGTGTGTGTCTGTGTGTGTGTGTGTGTGTCTGCGTCTTGTGTGTCTGCATCGTGCATACGTGTGTGTGTGTGTGTCTGCATCTCATGTGTGTGTGTGTGTGTGTGTGTGTGTGTGTGTGTGTGTGTATGTCCGTCCCTTCCCCATGGTTTAAGCCGGCCTTTCTCCACAATTCGCTGCGTAAATGAGAAGGCATCCATCAGGACGCGCAGCACACTTCTGCACCGAATTACCCAGAAATGATCCGAATTAATCAGCGACTAATTACGCAGAAGAGATGGGCGTCTGGCTGGCTAAGCAGCTCTAATGAGTCCGTCTGCCCCGCTGCAGTGGAGCGCTTCCCGCCGCGCTAACCAATCATCAATCTCTGGGGGCTCGTCCGGGCCGTGACCCTGCCCCCGTGATCCAGGGAGTCCCGCCCCCTTATTCCCAGGTGGTCCAGGGAGTCCCGCCCCCTTATTCCCAGACACCCTGCACTCCCACCCTCGCTCCCCCTTGGTTGCGAGCCGATTCGTTGCAGTGAATCGGAGGATCTTAAATTGTCAATACAACTGAAATAAAGCACCAGCAATAGGCCTATAATTATGTTCCTATACGGCCTTTACCAGACTGACCGTCGGACAGACCGCTCTTTTCTCCAAACCGCAACCGCGAGCACCTGTCCCAACAAAGACGCCTGACTATACACTCCATTTTTCAACTTCATTTCAACTGCATTCCTGAACATATTGCTGTGGATTTGGAGCAGCCCTTAGAATCTCATGGAAAGGCAGAGGTAACACACAGGGATGGAAATGAAGAGGCGAGAGCTAACCGCTTACAAGTGATGGCAATACATAAATACATACTTACCGAGCCAAGACACCATTCTCTGCATACCGATGGATACTAGGGGAGTAACGGTACACGTGTCCGTACTGAACCGTTTCCTTCGCGCTGTGTACTGAACGAATGCAACGGTATGTTAACCACCAACGGAACGCGCATGCAGAACTTTTTTTTTTCCCGTGCAGAATTTTATTCAAAACTCTAAGTTCACCTCCTTCCCAAAATATAACTTGCGCAAAGGGCCGGGTGTTCGTTCAGCCCACGCACAACACTGAGAGATTACCTGTCATTTAGCATAGCCTCATAGTGTAGCGAACGCACACACGCACACACACACACGTACACACACACCCACACACACACACCCACACACACACACACACATACACACATACACACATGGTGCTAGATTGAGAAGGGGCCGTCTCTTGGAGATCAAATTAATGATAGTTTGCGGCATATAAAACGGACATTCATACACAGCAACGCGCCTCCAAACAAGGTGTGATAAACATGAATTGATATATCTTCCTTGGCATGAAACAGGAAATAGTATTTACCATTAGGGACCTGCATGACGCTTCTTTCTCTATTCAGTAGCGTTTGACCCCGAGGGATGGTGGCCGGCCGCGGTTGTTGTTATATTCAGTTCAATGACGTCGCGTGTCTCCTATCAGTCATGCAGCGCATTCAGGCCCACGCCCACAATCTAATATATATGCAATATATATATGCGTTAACGCACAATTCTTTTAACGGCAGTATATATATATGTGAGAGAGAGAGAGAGAGAGAGAGAGAGAGAGAGAGAGAGAGAGAGAGAGAGAGAGAGAGAGAGAGAGAGAGAGAGAGAGAGAGAGAGAGAGAGAGAGAGAGAGAGAGAGACCTTACCACTGCATAGCCTAATGAGGCGAACAGGTCATTTTATTAATCTGCAAGTCATTAATGGGCTCACGTGCGAGAGAGGAAACTTGGTTACCTAATAGAAATGATTTAATTCAATTTAATTCTTTATTTTCTGTGGAGTTCAAGCAAACGACCAATGATGATAATTAGACCTCCGCTCTCTGTCCATGGGGCTGAAATATGTGCCAAAATAGATAAGAGGATGAAAGGTGTTTTCACTGCTCCATCTAAGTCGGGCATTACATGCAAAGATTAGGCATGTCGATGAATTTGTATTGTCATGAGATATCTGTGGCTTTATTATCCATGTTCCCGAAATTAATTTGCATTGTGGATTTAGGCACATAAAAAAGTCCAATAGTGTTGAAACAATGTCATCAGATGTGTGTGTATATATCTTGGACGACTTCAGAGTAAAAATCCATTACCTTTATGTTTTGCTCTTGCTGCTTGTTTTACACATATTTTATGTCTTATTTCTTACTGATGTAAAGCACTTTGAACTGCAATCCCCTGTATGAAAGGTGCTATACAAATAAAGTTATTATTATTATAAGTCCACTTGTCAAAGGAGCCACTGACAAGCCACTGACAACTAGGGCTGTCTTAAATACTTCGAAGCTTCGAAGCTTCGTTCGATGGCACAAGCTTCGAACATTAAAAAAAAAATCGAAGTTTAAAAAAAAATATTATTTTTTTCAAAAAAAAATTGTTCAATTCTTTTTTTTTTTACTTCGATTTGTGTGTGTGTGTGTGTGTGTGTGTGTGTGTGTGTGTGTGTGTGTGTGTGTGTGTGTGTGTGTGTGTGTGTGTGTGTGTGAACTACCCATCCCAGTTAGGACAGCCGAATCCCGTCCAATCTTTCGCCGTCGACTAAAGACTCACTTCTTCAACCATTATCTGAAATGATTAAAAAAAAAAAAAAAAAAAAAAATCTAACCGTGACTAACCTTACTGTCATGCACTTGTCCTAATAAACTAACCTACAATGTAACACGCAACACTTTGATGAACATTGTTACTCAGCTGATAGAGTTGTACCCTTCTTGCTGTCTTGTCGTACAGAACTTGTAAGTCGCTTTGGATAAAAGCGTCAGCTAAATGACTAAATGTAAGTGTGTGTGTGTGTGTGTGTGTGTGTGTGTGTGTGTGTGTGTGTGTGTGTAGGTGTGTGTGTAGGTGTGTGTGTAGGTGTGTGTGTGTGTGTGTGTGTGTGTGTGTGTGTGTCTGTGTCTGTGTGTGTGTGTGTGTGTGTGTGTGTGTGTGTGTGTGTGTGTGTGTGTGTGTGTGTGTGTGTGTGTGTGCGCGCGCGCCTTGTAGAATTCCACACATAAGAAAGAAAGATACTGGGATGAATAAACAAAATAGGAAATAAAATGTAGAAATGCATGCAATACATAAATAAATATGAATCTCCATATATGAAATATAACATTTAGATAAGGTGCTACGGAGATGTTTTGGTGAGTTCTTTGTTTTTTTGTGGAAGTTGCCCTTCTTAAAAATGCATGAACATTCACTGATAATTGGTCTGTAGTGGAGTCTACAAGGTCTACAATGCCGGACCATGTAGAATCCGGACCTTGTAGACTGACATAATTCAAGTTTAGTTTCAAGTTTCTTTAATAGTTGTCATACAGAAGTACAGAATACTTTCATACAAAATGCTTCTTACTGTTACGCTCCAGAGACTGTGCTAGACAAGATAGTATCAAATAACATAGTATAGCATGTAATTTAGAAGTAGAAAATGAGGTCACAGTGTTCAGTATAGACATATGTACAATGTTCGATGCAGAATAGACGTAACTGAGTTACCATATAATATACAATACTATGCAGTGTACTAATGTACAGTACTATATAGTGCAAAGCAGAAATGGGATGAGGTACAATTTAGGTACAATTTACAGTAAGGTGTACGAGTTGTAGTGCAATCCTTCATCAATAAATATAAAGTGTGGGGAGTGGGTGCTACAGTGTGTTTGTTTAAAGTGGGTGTGTGCTATAAAGTGTGAGGAGTGGGTGCTACAGTGTGTTTGTTTAAAGTGAGTGTGTGCGTGTGGATGTGTGTGCTATATGCGTTTGATGGTTGTTGTTGTGTAGTGTTCATTGTTCGTTTAGCAGCCTTATGGCCTGGGGATAGAAGCTTCTTCTGAGTCTTTCTGTGCTCGCCTTGAGACTCCGGTATCGTTTGCCTGACCGCAGCAGTTCAAAGAGGCAGTTGTTCGGGTGACTGGAGTCTTTAATGATTCTCTTAGCCTTGCCCCTGCAACGCTTGTTGTAAATGTTCTGGAGGGTGGGGAGCCCCCCTCCAATTGTGCGTTCGGCTGAACGTGTCACTCTTTGTAGTCTGCTTCGGTCTTGTGCAGTGCTATTCCCAAACCAGGAGGTGATGTTGCCAGTCAGGATGCTCTCTATTGTACATGAGTAGAAGTTCTTAAGGATCTTCTGACTGACTTGGAACTTCCTTAGGCGCCTGAGGAAGTAGAGGTGTTGTCGTGCCTTCTTCACAACACTGTCAATGTGTGAAGAATTCTGTAATTCTGTGCATAGTTTAGTCTACACAGGCCATATTTCAAATAATCAAAATCTTACTTCATTCATCTTAAACATTCTTGATTTGGGGGATTGGTAGTTCCCATGAAATCTGAAGTTGTTCAAACGACAACAGCGATCCACCTTGAATTAAATCACACAGCCGAGTGAAACCTTGTTGGATGCGTCACAGTCACGAAAGGGGCTACTTAATTAATTAATCCAACCCACTTTATTTATAGAGCACATTTAAAAACAACAACGTTTACGAAAGTGCTGTACAAGTCCCACAACATAAGATAAAAAAAAAAAAAAAAAAAGTGTGTGTGTGTGTGTGCGCGCGCCTTGTAGAATTCCACACATAAGAAAGAAAGATACTGGGATGAATAAACAAAATAGGAAATAAAATGTAGAAATGCATGCAATACATAAATAAATATGAATCTCCATATATGAAATATAACATTTAGATAAGGTGCTACCGAGATGTTTTGGTGAGTTCTTTGTTTTTTTGTGGAAGTTGCCCTTCTTAAAAATGCATGAACATTCACTGATAATTGGTCTGTAGTGGAGTCTACAAGGTCTACAATGCCGGACCATGTAGAATCCGGACCTTGTAGACTGACATAATTCTGTGCATAGTTTAGTCTACACAGGCCATATTTCAAATAATCAAAATCTTACTTCATTCATCTTAAACATTCTTGATTTGGGGGATTGGTAGTTCCCATGAAATCTGAAGTTGTTCAAACGACAACAGCGATCCACCTTGAATTAAATCACACAGCCGAGTGAAACCTTGTTGGCTGCGTCACAGTCACGAAAGGGGCTACTTAATTAATTAATCCAACCCACTTTATTTATAGAGCACATTTAAAAACAACAACGTTTACGAAAGTGCTGTACAAGTCCCACAACATAAGATAAAAAAAAAAAAAAAAAAAAATTCGAAGCTTCGAATTAAAATCGAAGCTCGGCTCGGCTTCAGTGCAACGCGGACGTCCCGGGTTCGACTCCTGGACCCGGCGCCCTTTGCCACATGTCTTCCCCCAACCTTTCCCCCAACCTTTCTCTCTGTCGGGCCTGTCCGAAATAAAGCAGTCAAATGGCAAAAAACAAATCTTAAAAAAAAAAGAAATAATTTGCAAAAGTCGTGTGTTTGACAGCCACTGATGATGATGACCAAGTGTGAACGCTAGTTCCTCATCCGTGTTCGAGCTGTTTGTTGAGTCCACCTCGCCCACCAACACCCACACCGACCACAGTCCCGGTGGCAGAATCAGACAGAGTGTGAGCTCCAGGCCCACCGCCCTGCCTGGTGAGCCCACACTTAAGCACGCCAGGGTACTGGCCCCCCATATTCAAGATCAGACTAAGTGTCAGAAGAATCAGTCACTCACTGTACAACCTGTCCTCCGCTCAGCTGCCTTTTACCCCTCTGGACAGGGACAGGTTAATTGGTTAGAGTCTGAGGAGATTAGAGTTAATAAAAAAAAGGCAACTGTACAAGAGAAGCAATACGACCATTTCTGTTAGTGTTAGTACCTCGTTTTGTTGTCGTTAGGATGTGGCCCAAGTGGTGGGAAAATAATATGAGTCTGAGGCAGGTTGCCATCACCCAGTGTTTTGTTTTCTTATTTTTCTTCTTCTTTTGTTCACAAATAAGAACAAAAATACAAAACGATTCAATATTTTCCTACGAACAAACTATCGTGCAACAACTAGGGTCCTTGGCTATGGGAACTAGCTCCAGCAAGGCTGTGTCTCTCTTCCCAGCATGCTTCTACTTCTCCTTCTCCATGAGAGGAGCTTCATCACAAAATAGTGATGAAAGTGTATTCATTCATATCAAACAAGAAAACCGAAAAGAAAAGGTAGGGGAGTTCAAGGGGCAACGGCCCAAAACCTAGTTGACAGAAATCAAAAGCAGACGCAATCATCTGCCACACAAATTAGTAGGGCTGACCTTCAAAGCTTTTTTTTGGCAATCGAAGCTTCGGGGCCGAGCTTCGATTTTAATGCAAAGCTTAAAGAAAATTAAATAAAAAAATGAATAAAATATATTTTTTGTATCTTATGTTGTGGGCCTTGTACAGCACTTTGGTAAACGTTGTTGTTTTTAAATGTGCTCTATAAATAAAGTGGATTGGATTAATTAATTAAGTAGCCCCTTTCGTGACTGTGACGCAGCCAACAAGGTTTCACTCGGCTGCGCAGTGGGGCTGCTCTCACAGCCAACGACATGACATTACATAATTATGTTGCAACCTTCGTCTATCAAGCAAACAATTATATAAATATTTATATGTAGTTGATCGAGACAAAGGCAGAATTCGACTTAATTAAGCACGTTTTATTAAGACATATTTGTATATGGGTCGGGACACTTTAAAAAAGCAGCACAATGAACACAAATCTGTCCGACATAGTCTTAGGCTACGTTTAGACGAGCGTTTTGTGAACAGAAACCGCAAAAGTCATCTTGCGGTTTCACTTTTAATTTTACGTTTAGACGAGCGTTTTGGGGTGGAATTCTCCGTGCAGACGACGCTGTAACGATGGAACCCCGCTGTCACACGATTGGCGCATATGTCACATGACGTGCTGTGAAGACCCGCCCTACTCTGCCTCTGATTCGCAGACTGTGGATGGGGAATGTGATTGTACCAAAGCAGAGTCACTCACAGACAGTGGGTCCACTCACGCCGCGGGACAGATTCTTGTGTATTTAACCCTTTCACTGCCACACGACAGCCGGTTGTGTGATAGTAAAGGGTTAACCTTCTGTCGTGTGGCAGTGAAAGGGTTAAAAGTACTGCCAATGTAGCCTTCAGGTGATCTCCGTTGATATATTCAGACATACTTGCTTTGTTTACGTCTCGGCTACTGGCGCATACCTGCTACATGCGACGTAAGCAGTACGCGCGACCAGAGCCGTGACAACCCTTTCGTCATCGTTTTAACAGATTTATACGGTTTGACAGTTTAGACGAAAGCGCAAAGCTTTTGCGTTTCTAGGAATTTCACCCTGGAAGGTAGTCTCACTTTTTTGCGGTTTCACCCCGTAAAAACGCCGTTTCCGTATAAACGAAAGGCACATCCGTAAAAATATTTTTGCGGATTCACCTGCTAGCGTTTCCGTCTAAACGGGGTCTTAAATAACAAACGGCATTGCTTCGCTTCTTCGTCGACATGTCTGCTGCACATGTCCTTGTTGTTTTCAACACAGATAATCTCCACATGCTTGTTGTAGAGAGGTGGAGTCGAGGCGCAGCTTACTTTCGTTTCATTGGAATGGAGGCGCAAGATTTTGGAGGCACAAAAAAGATTTAAAAGTATTAAATTATTTTTATATTATTATTATTTTTTTTTATTTTTTTTTATGTTCGAAGCTTGTGCCATCGAACGAAGCTTCGAAGCTTCGAAGTATTTAAGACAGCCCTACAAATTAGCCTAAATGTGTTAGACGTAGTAAATACATCATCATGATTTCTCAAG
Source organism: Notolepis coatsorum (assembly GCF_963971535.1). Taxonomy (NCBI): domain Eukaryota; kingdom Metazoa; phylum Chordata; class Actinopteri; order Aulopiformes; family Paralepididae; genus Notolepis; species Notolepis coatsorum. The sequence continues at coordinate 106,714,278 of NC_140181.1, read as the reverse complement.
GACCCTGCGGACAGTGTCCATCCAGGCTCTTATCCAAGTTGCTCAGTAGGCAGGCCGCCCGTTCCATGTCCTGCTTCTGCTCAGCTAAGGATCCCTAGAGAAGCAGACTGGTTTACGCTCATTCCAATTAAAATGTAGCCCAATTTAGTCTTTTTTGGTAGATAAGCAACCCAATGTCCAGAGCCGGTTAACAGCGACTCCCACACTATGGTCTGGTTTAGAGCTGCTGGTTAACAGTGACTCCCACACTATGGTCTGGTTTAGAGCTGCTGGTTAACAGCGACTCCCACACTATGGTCTGGTTTAGAGCTGCTGGTTAACAGTGACTCCACACTATGGTCTGGTTTAGAGCTGCTGGTTAACAGTGACTCCCACACTATGGTCTGGTTTAGAGCTGCTGGTTAACAGTGACTCCCACACTATGGTCTGGTTTAGAGCTGCTGGTTAACAGCGACTCCCACACTATGGTCTGGTTTAGAGCTGCTGGTTAACAGTGACTCTCACACTATGGTCTGGTTTAGAGCTGCTGGTTAACAGTGACTCCCACACTATGGTCTGGTTTAGAGCTGCTGGTTAACAGTGACTCCCACACTATGGTCTGGTTTAGAGCTGCTGGTTAACAGTGACTCCCACACTATTGTCTGGTTTAGAGCTGCTGGTTAACAGTGACTCCCACACTATGGTCTGGTTTAGAGCTGCTGGTTAACAGTGACTCCCACACTATGGTCTGGTTTAGAGCTGCTGGTTAACAGTGACTCCCACACTATGGTCTGGTTTAGAGCTGCTGGTTAACAGTGACTCCCACACTATTGTCTGGTTTAGAGCTGCTGGTTAACAGTGACTCCCACACTATTGTCTGGTTTAGAGCTGTTGGTTAACAGCGACTCCACAGGGTTCGAAATTAACGGGGGCTTGGGGCAAAATGCCCTCGAAAATGGACCAAATGCCCTCAAAAATCAGTTAAGGGGGGGCAAAAAAAGCCCCAGACAGTTTACTAATTATATATATGCTCTACAGTGCAAGCATTTCACTGGCATTTGCCCCTAAAAATATGTGTTGCGAACCGGAAAAATTATTTACTCGCATAGTGTGCGGGACGAGTGAAGATTACAAACTCTGTAGGTAGTGCTTTTTTCGCTCCGCTGCTAATCGTTCAAAAACTACAAGTCCCACATTCCACAAGCCGCATAAATGTTCCAATCACAGTAGAGTTTCCTGTGGTGACGCGGCTGGTTTCATGCGAGAGAAAGGAAACGATAACACAGTACGCGCTGGAACAGAAAGTCACGGTACCATAGGCAAGTTATACATTCAGACAACGACAGCAATCTAAGATGTTCATTGTACGGCAAACTGTCTGTTCAACTGTGCACATGACAATAAATAATATTGAATCTCGAATCTAAACATGAAACTATAGATATTTGAGACCAGACCACTTGCCGAGGCACAGCCCCCTCATTACAGATTTGTACATGTAGTTTTATTTATTATTTAACAGACGATAATTGTGCATACGTATATTAAAAAGGAAGAGTCCAAAGGGTCAAACTGATTCTTAAGTTGTTGGAAGGGTACGATTTTGTCGTCAAAAGAGCGGAGATTGCGCTCGTCACCAATGCAAGAGACTCCGGTCTCGACTCCCCGAGTCAGAGTTGCCTGCGGCTTGGGCCGGCCGTCATACTATCTCAATTGGCAGAGGTAGCGGGTGGAAAGTCGATGGGTGGGGATTGGACGTTGTGGACAGCGACTCCTACAGGTCGGTTGGGAGACGCCTGTACAGCAGAGACAGGAAGTAGCGGGGGCAGCGTGAGCCTCCCACGCGTTACTCCTCGCCACTGAGAGTCCGCGCTGTCTGGTGAAAAGATGCGACAGGCTGCCTCCTCGTGTACCGGAGGGGACACGACGACACGTGATGCAAGGCTTCTATCCTCGCTACAGCCGACCAGTGGGAGGCATAGTCTAGCAATGTTCAAGAGAGGGGAGGGGAGAATTGGCAATACGAAATTGGGATGGGAGAAAAATAGAAAAATAAGGAGAAAAAGTGGATAAAAAGATAAATTAAAATCTGTCCGACTGTTGTAATGTTGTAATGCCATGGCTGAACGTGCTTCCTCCACCCGAGAGGATGGGGGGCTGCAAGACAAAAAGCAACTGTACTTAGCAACTGTATGATAGAAGGAGCGTGTTCAGTGTTAGACTCAGACTCCCAAGATGCAACACTGAACGTCACATGAAGTCCTTCATTCCAACGGCCATCAGACTGTATAACTCGGTCCTCACTGTGCCTCACTGAGCACAGAGTAACAGTATAAATCCTTGTATATCTTCCTGTACATTATACTGTATATTTTTGGACTGTATATACATATTTAGAATGTGGATCTCAGACTGTGTACTCTTATTCTTATTTTTGACTACCTAAATGTTTATTGTGAGTGATCTGTGGTGCTGAATTTCCCTCAGGATCAATAAAGTATTTCTATTCTATTCTAGGGCTGGGCGATAAAATGATAATTATCGCGATATATTTTAATAATCGATATCGATCAGCGGCTAAGTGGCGCAGTGGGCAAGGTGCTCGCCACTAACGCAGGAGATGCTGGGTTCGAGCCCAGCTCTCTGCGTTGCTTCCGGCTTGGCTGGTCGTTCATACTAACACAATTGGCAGTGTTAGGGGTGGGAAAGTCGGTGGGTGGGGATCGGACGTTGTGGACAGCGACTCCTACAGGTCGGTTGGTGCGCCTGTACAGCAGAATCAGGAAGTATCGGGGGCAGCGTGAGCCTCCCACGCGTTACTCCTCGCCGCTGAGAGATCGTGCTGTTCAGGTGAAAAGATGCGACGGCTGCCTCCTCGCGTACCGGAGGGGACACGTGATGCAAGGCTTGGTCCACATTGCAGCCGACCAGTGGGAGGCATGGTCTGACAACGTTCGAGACAGGGGACGGTAGAATTGGATAATACGAAATTGGGATGGGAGAAAAAATTTGAAAATGGGGAGAAAAAGTAGATAAAAAAAATTATAATAATAATAATACTGACCAAATTGAGATTTATTTTTCTCTTGTCCATTTATTTAGTTTGCTTTCTAATTTAAAATACAGTTTGAAACCGTCTGTACACAGTAGGCTATGTGTGCTAGCAGAACTAGACTCCAGTCACGAGTCACAGTGCACATGTGCGGTGGTTTGTCCACCAAAAACGCGCCAAAAGATAGAAAAGAAACTAGCAGAGCCAGAACTGTTCAACTCCCCTGGAGCCACAGCCAGCAGAGAAGCCTGTTTACTTTCGCTTTCAAACCAGCTGCAGCCTGAGAACTGGAGTGTGAGGGGCTGTAACACTAAAGATGGCGGCAACGACAAAGAATTGCTGCAAAATATTTAACATCTGTTGTTAAAAAATATATATATATATTTTAAATGAAAATTCTTTAATACTGATAACAATATCGATAATTATCGATATCGAGTGATATAACATTATCATATCGTTATCGTGATAACGTTTTTGGCCATATCACCGAGCCCTATTCTATTCTATTCCATCTATTCTACTTTGAGAGGCTCCACAGCCATGTCTCTGTGTGTAGTACCTGACTTTGATTTGATCACAAACCAGTGATGGTACAAGTGGAAATATATTTGAAGCTGTAGCGTCCTCATATTGACAGAAAACCAGGTTAGGGAGGCACCAATAAAGACATTGCTATCTGGCATCTAGAAGATTCCCAACCAGACACTAAATCTGCAGCCCTCTCACGCTTTCATCATGTTGACAAGCCCGAGGCTTTTTCCCTGCCTGCGGTGAAAATAAATGCTGTTTTCCTTTCCTGTTAACCAGTAATTTTGTCCTCAATAGTGCATGTAGGGTTAATGTTGTCCTTGATGCTGCATGTGGGGTGAATGTTGTCCTCAATAGTGCATGTAGGGTTAATGTTGTCCTTGATGCTGCATGTGGGGTTAATGTTGTCCTCGATGCTGCATGTGGGGTTAATGTTGTCCTCGATGCTGCATGTGGGGTTAATGTTGTCCTCGATGCTGCATGTGAGGTTAATGTTGTCCTCGATGCTGCATGTGAGGTTAATGTTGTCCTCGATGCAGCATGTGGGGTTAATGTTGTCCTCGATGCTACATGTGGTGTTAATGTTGTCCTCGATGCTGCATGTGAGGTTAATGTTGTCCTCGATGCTGCATGTGGTGTTAATGTCCTCGATGCTGCATGTGGGGTTAATGTTGTCCTCGATGCTGCATGTGAGGTTAATGTTGTCCTTGATGCTGCATGTGAGGTTAATGTTGTCCTTGATGCTGCATGTGGGGTTAATGTTGTCCTCGATGCTGCATGTGGGGTTAATGTTGTCCTCGATGCTGCATGTGGGGTTAATGTTGTCCTCGATGCTGCATGTGGGGTTAATGTTGTCCTCGATGCTGCATGTGAGGTTAATGTTGTCCTCGATGCTGCATGTGAGGTTAATGTTGTCCTCGATGCTGCATGTGAGGTTAATGTTGTCCTCGATGCTGCATGTGGTGTTAATGTCCTCGATGCTGCATGTGGGGTGAATGTTGTCCTTGATGCTGCATGTGGGGTTAATGTTGTCCTCGATGCTGCATGTGAGGTTAATGTCCTTGATGCTGCATGTGAGGTTAATGTTGTCCTTGATGCTGCATGTGGGGTTAATGTTGTCCTCGATGCTGCATGTGGGGTTAATGTTGTCCTTGATGCTGCATGTGGGGTTAATGTTGTCCTCGATGCTGCATGTGGGGTTAATGTTGTCCTCGATGCTGCATGTGAGGTTAATGTTGTCCTCGATGCTGCATGTGAGGTTAATGTTGTCCTCGATGCTGCATGTGAGGTTAATGTTGTCCTCGATGATGCATGTGAGGTTAATGTTGTCCTCGATGCTGCATGTGGTGTTAATGTCCTCGATGCTGCATGTGGGGTGAATGTTGTCCTTGATGCTGCATGTGGGGTTAATGTTGTCCTCGATGCTGCATGTGAGGTTAATGTTGTCCTTGATGCTGCATGTGAGGTTAATGTTGTCCTTGATGCTGCATGTGGGGTTAATGTTGTCCTCGATGCTGCATGTGGGGTTAATGTTGTCCTTGATGCTGCATGTGGGGTTAATGTTGTCCTCGATGCTGCATGTGGGGTTAATGTTGTCCTCGATGCTACATGTGGGGTTAATGTTGTTCTTGATGCTACATGTGGGGTTAATGTTGTCCTCGATGCTGCATGTGGGGTTAATGTTGTCCTTGATGCTACATGTGGGGTTAATGTTGTCCTTGATACTACATGTGGGGTTAATGTTGTCCTTGATGCTGCATGTGGGGTTAATGTTGTCCTTGATGCTGCATGTGGGGTTAATGTTGTCCTTGATGCTGCATGTGAGGTTAATGTTGTCCTCGATGCAGCATGTGGGGTTAATGTTGTCCTCGATGCTGCATGTGGGGTTAATGTTGTCCTCGATGCTGCATGTGGGGTTAATGTTGTCCTTGATGCTGCATGTGGGGTTAATGTTGTCCTCGATGCTGCATGTGGGGTTAATGTTGTCCTCGATGCTGCATGTGGGGTTAATGTTGTCCTCGATGCTGCATGTGGGGTGAATGTTGTCCTCAATAGTGCATGTAGGGTTAATGTTGTCCTTGATGCTACATGTGGGGTTAATGTTGTCCTTGATGCTACATGTGGGGTTAATGTTGTCCTCGATGCTGCATGTGGGGTTAATGTTGTCCTCGATGCTGCATGCAGGGTTAATGTTGTCCTCGATGCTACATGTGGGGTTAATGTTGTCCTCGATGCTGCATGTGAGGTTAATGTTGTCCTCGATGCTGCATGTGGGGTTAATGTTGTCCTCGATGCTGCATGTGGGGTTAATGTTGTCCTCGATGCTGCATGTGAGGTTAATGTTGTCCTTGATGCTGCATGTGGGGTTAATGTTGTCCTTGATGCTACATGTGGGGTTAATGTTGTCCTTGATGCTACATGTGGGGTTAATGTTGTCCTCGATGCTACATGTGGGGTTAATGTTGTCCTCGATGCTGCATGTGGGGTTAATGTTGTCCTCGATGCTGCATGTGGGGTTAATGTTGTCCTCGATGCTGCATGTGGGGTTAATGTTGTCCTCGATGCTGCATGTGGGGTTAATGTTGTCCTCGATGCTGCATGTGGGGTTAATGTTGTCCTCGATGCTGCATGTGAGGTTAATGTTGTCCTCGATGCTACATGTGGGGTTAATGTTGTCCTTGATGCTACATGTGGGGTTAATGTTGTCCTTGATGCTACATGTGGGGTTAATGTTGTCCTTGATGGTGCATGTGGGGTTAATGTTGTCCTCGATGCTGCATGTGGGGTTAATGTTGTCCTCGATGCTGCATGTGGGGTTAATGTTGTCCTCGATGCTGCATGTGGGGTTAATGTTGTCCTCGATGCTGCATGTGGGGTTAATGTTGTCCTCGATGCTGCATGTGGGGTTAATGTTGTCCTCGATGCTGCATGTGGGGTTAATGTTGCACTGACGCCGATGACCTCATCTGCAACGCTAAGCTATTTTTGGACATCGATTTTCACCACCGCTTCGAATTTCAAGATCCCCTGCCTTATCGGAGAGAGAGATATATATTAGAAGGCCTCGTTCAGAGAACTACAGCCTGCATGAACCACAAACCAAGCTAGGAGCCATCTATTAATAGTCCATTCATTTTCCTACACAGTAGCTGCAGGAGATTCTAGGGAGACGAGTGGCAGCTGGAAATACATCGCCTGTGAGAGGTCTATAGTCACGTGTAACGTCTGTGTGTAGTTATTTGTTTATTTATCTAAAATATGTCGGTGATATTGTTGAAGCTTCTTACTGGTTCTCGACCAGAAAGTCGGGATTGGAGACCGTGAAGTCAGGTATTAGTGGGCGGTTTTATCAGACTTAACTGACCTATTATTTATACTGTTAGTAAGGGGACTAACTTATCATTATATTCTTGGATTATCTTGGAAACGATATATATATATTTTTTAATCCTCTCTTTCTCCGATTTTCTCTGTTTTCTCCCCGTCCCAATTTAGTCATTGTGCCAATTCCCCCTCTCTCCTACCTGTTTGTTGTGCACATGTTCTCCCACTGGTCGGTACAAGGGAACCCTGAAGTCATCCGCACGCTTCCTCCGACACGCGCGGCGACAGCCAGTGACTCTTTTTTCACCTGGCAGCGAGGGCTCTCATTGGTGAAGTGTAACGCGTGGGAGGTCACGCTGCCTTCCTCAAGTCCTGCCTCCGCTGAGCAAGCGCCCAGACCTGACCCGTAGGCGTCGCTGTCCACAATGCCAGATTACCACCCATGACTTGCCCTCCCCCCTAACCCAGCCAAACGGGTTAGTATAGCGATCAGCCCAAGCCCCAAGCAATGCTGACTCCGGGAGTCGAGACCGCAGCCTAATAGGCGGGAAGAGGGACCGATAGTTGTGGGACAATCAACACACCTGTGAGAGGTCTATAGTCCTGTGTAACGTCTGAGAGAGGTCTATAGTCCTGTGTAACGTCTGAGAGAGGTCTATAGTCCTGTGTAACGTCTGAGAGAGGTCTATAGTCCTGTGTAACGTCTGAGAGAGGTCTATAGTCCTGTGTAACGTCTGAGAGAGGTCTATAGTCCTGTGTACCGTCTGTGAGAGGTCTATAGTCCTGTGTAACGTCTGAGAGAGGTCTATAGTCCTGTGTAACGTCTGAGAGAGGTCTATAGTCCTGTGTATCGTCTGAGAGAGGTCTATAGTCCTGTGTAACGTCTGAGAGAGGTCTATAGTCCTGTGTACCGTCTGTGAGAGGTCTATAGTCCTGTGTAACGTCTGAGAGAGGTCTATAGTCCTGTGTAACGTCTGAGAGAGGTCTATAGTCCTGTGTAACGTCTGAGAGAGGTCTATAGTCCTGTGTAACGTCTGAGCAAACACCATTTTCCGTATTTCTGATACAGTATATAGATATAGAAGCATTTTAGACATCTTGAACAGGGATGATTAAATAGTACTTCAATTACATTTATATTTTTTTCCAGTGATCCAAACTAATGCTCTATGTCAGGGGTCTCAAACTCAATTTACCTGGGGGCCGCTGGAGGTAGAGTCTGGGTGAGGCTGGGCAGCATCAAATATTCCACAAAAAAGGGTATCAAGTATTCCAAAAAAAAAGTACAACTGATCCAATCTTCTCAATCTTTAGCAATAACATTTCAGAACATGAACAGTTCTTCAGAACATGAACGGTTCTTCAGAACATAGGCTTCTCAGTGGTGTCAGTGGACTCATCCACAGCTATGGAAATGCACTGTGCATTTTTTTTATTCTATCACAAAGCTGTTTAATCAAATCACCAGCCAGTATTTCAGTTATTCTGGTTGCTGTGCTATCTGAGGGGGATTTGCTTTTGTTTGCCTTCAAACATGGTCTCCATCACTTCAGTCATACATTATTTTATTATGTATGCATCAGAGAATGGCTTCTTGTGTTTAGCCAAAACCCATGCCACTGAGTGAGGACTTGGTTGCTTTTTCTCGTTGTGACATAGATTTAACAATAATTCTGCTTGCAGCTTGATATGATGATTTCATTCCATTTATTTTTGTGGTTCTTAGCACTGAATTTTGAGGAAAGGTTGCATCAAAATAACTGTTTTGTTTTGTAGTAGCGTTTCAAATTGCCACTCTTCACAAGAGCTACCGTTTCTTGGCATATTAGGCACATTGGTTTGGTGCTGGAAGGATGCACGCATATTTTTCAGTCCATTCACCTTTGAATTGCAGCGATTTTCACTGTCGACTTTTCTTTTACTGGCCATCTTTGAACATGCCACATTTTTCTACTAGCTGCCTGCTGGCGAAACTAGGCTACTAGCTACATTTATCTCACAGAGATAAAACTGGGAACGAGGTTACTAGCTACAGTACCTGCAGATGAAACTACCTGTAGATGCGCTGTCAACTCTCGCTCTGACTCGAACCGTTGAAAGAGACTACACGCATTCCGTGAAGACCCGCCCTACTCTGTCTCTGATTCGCAGACTGTGGGTGGGGGGGGGAAACGCTGACGGGACGCTGAATGTGATTGGACCAGAGTAGACAGACGCAGACAGTGGAGCAGTGCTTGCAGAGGAGATAGCAGAGAATTTTGAGGATGCCTGCCATATGCACTGGATGACAGGATATATTTTCCTTCCACTTTACTTGGTATCACTCCGGAATCACGTTTCAACCAAGTCACTAACGTAACGTTGCTGTCATGAGCCTGCGCTATGGTAGCCTACAAGTGATAAAATAAATAAAACTTCCAACTTGCGTAACGACTCTGCAAAAAGTTGCACGCGGGCCGCACTAGGGCCGTCTTAAATACTTCTAAGCTTCGTTCGATGGGCATGGGATTCAAATATGAAAAAAAATTCCATTAAAAATGTTATATAATAATAATAAATGATTTTTTTTTTTTTTGCAAAATCAACTCTGCCTCTCTTTGTTAACTACAACAAGCAATTTAAGATGAGGTCGGACTCGGCACTGACAGATTTGTGTTCATTGTGCTGCTTTTATAAAGCCTCAAATGACGGCTTACAATATTTCATGAAAGCAAAGTGTTTTGTTTGTCTAAGATTTAAACCTTACAGCACTGACAACGTTGAACAAAGTGCTGTACAAGTCCCACAACATTAAAAATATAAAGAAATATTAATAAAAAAAATTTAAAAGATTTAATAATATATTTTTTTTAAACTTTGATGTCAAGTAGGGGGCCGCAGAATATCATCCAGGGGGCCGCAATTGCCCCGCGGGCCGCGAGTTTGAGATCCCTGCTCTATGTCTATTGTACTGTTTTCAGTAAAAGTAATGGATGGGACTGGATCAGTACTCTTTCAGGAGTTATAAAACATTGTACTGTAGAACAGATGGTAGCCCGAGTCCTTACTTTAGTTTCCTAGTTGATTGAATCCCTACACCATTTTAAGATGAAGGCTTTCTTCCCCCCTGAACACATGATCAATTGTTGGCAATACTCATATTCTCAAAATCTTCTCATAAACGTTGGCTAGCATATCGGGCCATTTTCATAGTAAATAATCCTCTTGTTTTTTTCATATTGTGTACAGGTTTTTAGAAACTTGAAAATAAAAACAATTCTAAAAGAAATAATTAAATATATAATATAAAACGTTTTTTTATTTTATGTAAAGACGTTCCGAGAACTCACTCCCCTGAGGTCCAGACTAGCCCCTGAAGTCAAGTCAAGTCAAGTCAAGAGTTTTATTTGTCACGGCATACAAGTATACAATGAAATGCGGGGGGTCTTGCCCGCAACGATGTGCATAATACAATAGTAATATATAATAAGAATCCAATAGAACGACATTGTGCAATAAAACAAGTAAACAAAGTAGGGCATATCGGTATATGTACATGAGTTATTTACAGAGCATGGTAGAACATGCTAGGTCCTGTGGTAGTGCAATACACTGTTAGCTACGGATGAGGCACTGGGTCTTTATGTACACTGTTATACAATGCTATATTATACAACAAGATGATTGTGGACTTCAGGAGGTCGGGGGTCAAGGACTACAGCCCCCTCAGCATCGACGGGGCACCGGTTGAGAGAGTCAACAGCTTTAAGTACCTCGGAGCCTACATATCCGAGGACTTGACATGGACCACACACATTAACAGTGTTGTGAAGAAGGCACGACAACGCCTCTACTTCCTCAGGCGCCTAAGGAAGTTCCAAGTCAGCCAGAAGATCCTTAAGAACTTCTACTCATGTACAATAGAGAGCATCTTGACCGGCAACATCACCTCCTGGTTTGGGAATAGCACTGCACAAGACCAAAGCAGACTACAAAGAGTGACACGTTCAGCCGAACGCACAATTGGAGGGGGGCTCCCCACCCTCCAGAACATTTACTACAAGCGTTGCAAGGGCAAGGCTAAGAGAATCATTAAAGACTCCAGTCACCCGAACAACTGCCTCTTTGAACTGCTGCGGTCAGGCAAGCGATACAGGAGTCTCAAGGCGAGCACAGAAAGACTCAGAAGAAGCTTCTATCCCCAGGCCATCAGGCTGCTAAACGAACAATGAATGAACACTACACAACAACAACCACCAAACGCACATAGCACACACATCCACACGCACACACTCACTTTAAACAAACACACTGTAGCACCCACTCCACACACTTATAGCACACACCCACTTTAAACAAACACACTGTAGCACCCACTCCCCACACTTTATATTTATGGATGAAGGATTGCACTACAACTCGTACACCTTACTGTAAATTGTACCTCATCCCATTTCTGCTTTGCACTAGATAGTACTGTACATTAGTACACTGCATAGTATTGTGTATTGTATATTATATGGTAACTCAGAACATTGTACATATGTCTATACCGAACACTGTGACCTCATTTTCTTCTTCTAAATTCATGCTATATTATGTTATTATGTTATTTGATACTATCTTGTCTAGCACAGTCTCTGGAGCGTAACAGTAAGAAGCATTTTGTATGAAAGTATTCTGTACTTCTGTATGACAACTATTAAAGAACTTGAACTTGAACTTGAACTTGAATCTCAAGTTATACTATATTATTCTTAAAGTGACCTTTCCTTTTGTAAAGGAAGGACACTCCCCTGAGGTCCAGACTAGCCCCTGGGGGAACTCCCAGAGCATAATGTAAGCGAGTACCCATCTCATTATTGTTACATAATGTACAATTTGGGCTCGGAATTCATTTCATGGAACAAAGCTTTTTGGTGTCAAATAAATTCTGTGTATAAAGTTATAATGAATCTGTTGATGGTCTGGAATTCTAGATGCCAGTAATATGTTCGACCAAACATCTGTCAAGTCTGGATCTAGTTCGGGGATGTCGGCCCTCCATAAGGTAGGCTATTCAATGCCAGAGGCTTAGGAGTGTTGAGCGATGAAGCAATAAAGATCAGAAACCAGACCTCTTGTGCGCTCATGATTAACTACAATATCCTGAATAGAATGACAAGTAGGGGGATTCCACCAGGATACACCGCCAGCCTTTAAAAAACATTGCTTTTTCAGCAAAGCAAAGCAACTTTAGCTTGTGCTAGAACAGCAGTTCTCAAACTATGGGTCGCGACCCAAAGTGGCCAAAGTGTCTTGCATTGGCAAGACATAATTGAAAAAAAAAATTATCAATAATTATTTCAATTTTTTTTTTATCTTCTGGCAACATATTTTGGTTAAATATGCGTCGTTTTATAAATGTGTATTGATAACAGTGCTGTAATCAAATTTTCTAATAGATATCCATTAGGGATGCTCGATATTGGCTTTTTTACCGATACCGATATACCGATATTGTCCAACTCTTAATTTCTTAATTTGATATCAACCGATATCAACCGATACCGATATATGCAGGGTCATTAACACTTTGATTGCCCAAGGCTAAATTCATGATATACCATAGGTTGCCGGCTCTATTTGTCTATGGAGAAATTCCCCTTCTTTGCAGGGCTATAACTTTTTAAATTCTATTGCTAAATTGCCATTATTAGGGCCCATTCAATGTCCTATATGTATTGTTCAGGGTGAAGCAACGTTAAACTTTTTCATTCACATATTCATACTAAAATATGATCTAAAGTATAAGTATGTTTTCATCTCTTTCTGCAGCTTTCTCCAGAACGTGATTTATAGCCCCAAATGCATTATATTGATGATCAAATACAGTTTGATAGCAATCGGCGCGATATAAAAAAAATCCAACTGGACGGACTTCTAGAAGTTACCACACGTAATCTGATGTTGACCGGATGGCCGAGGGGGCGTTTATAATTCCGTGGGCAGCGTTATACCATTCATCTAATGTGGGTCAAATGTTCATCATAGCAGTTAGTATCGTACACATTGAAAAATAACGCTGAATCTTACTGTATCTTCCTCGCGCCGTTGGGCGATGAGCGTGGAACAGACATTTTCCTATTATGGGATATAGAAATATCCGGTCCATTTCCAGGTTGTATAATAATATATACGTCCAAATCATGTTGTTTATCGAGTTATTTGCAGCAATCGATGTTCACTGTGTGAAGACTGAGTCTCTCTAACACTAGCGAGTGCCCGGACCCCATATGGAGTGAGTCCTACCGGGTTAAAGGTAACATCCGTTTTTTCGATCTGCCGATCGGCCACCAGATGGCAGTCTTGAACCGCTAGAGGATTGAGAGGAGATCACACTTGTGTCTCAGGGCCCCCGGAAAGGAAATATGATTCCGATCACAGATTTTTGAAATATTGATATCAAAGACGAGTTACGGCGTCTTCGGCAACTTGAGCATGGCGGGGAAGGACGCCTAAAAGCGTCTTCCGGTAGTTAAAGTGTTAACATTACATATCTCTTGTTGTGGAATTAACACAACATTATGCATACTTTTGACAATAAATAAAATCTGAATTTGTTCTTACTTGCTTGCCTGGGTAAATAAAGGTTATAGAAATGTTAAAAATAAAATATTTTTTTTTATTATTTTAGTTTTTAAACCGATACCGATATTTTCCGATATCACATTTTAATGCCAATATCGGTAGGACAATAATATCGGACATCCCTAATATCCATGATCAAGTTAAAAAACGTGTGCTTTTATTTTGATATTCCTTAATTCCACGTTGAAATAAGGCGATACAATAAGTGTGGGGTCGCCAAAAAAATCTCCTGAATAAAATGGGGTCGTGGTATAAAAAAGTTTGAGAACCCCTGTGCTAGAAGATTGTATGAGTGAAGTACCATCATGTTTAGCAGCCACACGCATGTTGCACACAGAATACCAGTATACATTTAGGTGGGCTTGGGCAATAATTCAATATCATAATGTATCGTCTTTCTTTTTTTTTTTATCTTTTCCCCCCTCCTTTTTCCTCCGATTTTTCTCCCATCCCAATGTTAGTCGTTATGCCAATTCCCAATCCCCTTCCTGGTCGCTGCGCACTTACCCCCCACAGTCGGTCTGGGAGGGCGGAGACTATCACATGCTTCCTCCGACACACGTCCAGCCAATCAACCGCTTCTTTTCACCTGGCAGCGCGGACTCTCACTGAGAGGGTGTAACGTGTGGAAGGATCACACTACCCCCCTTAGATCCTATCCGCGCTGAGCAGGCGCCCCGACCGAACTGTAGGAGTCGCTGTTTACAACGACCCGGACCCACCCCGCCAGCTTTCCCCACCCTCTGATACAGCCAATTGTATCAGTGTGAACGGCCAGCCAAGCTGGTGACAACGCCGGAGCTGTGAGCTGGATTCGAACAGGCGAATCCAGCGAACGCAATCTCCGCTACGCCACCTGACCGCCCTATAATGTATCGTCTTTCAACGGGATCATCGAGATATCATGATACACAATTCTGTCGTCTGAATTGATAGTTGTCTGGATTGATAACATTAAGCTCATATTAGAAGATGGGTGTGTAGATGTGCTGGCCGTACCAGGGAAGCCCTAAGCAGATGGGGTTATCTTAGTGGCCCAACCACATGCAACTGTGGCACAGAACCCCAGACCATGGAGCACCTCCTTCCATGTCCTCTGTTAGGTGGACCCTGCACAGCAAAGGACCTAGCACTCTACAACAGTGGTCACCAACCTTTTTAAGCCCAAGATCACTTTTTTTTTTTGGTGAAGGCAAGATCTACCTATTGAAGCGTTGAGAGAAAAAGACAGCCAAGATTGTACTTTAAACTAAATGACTTTTATTTGCCTGTATTCTAATTACATGCAATGCTTTGGTCCAACATTAAAACGTCAAAGTAGAACTATTATGTACTTTCTCAGTCAGTGCTAAGTGCAGTCATCTTATGCAGCATCACTTTTCACATCAAAACAAAAGTAGAACTGTAATGTGGACTTTCTCATATTATTAACATTGACAAACATATTTACAATTAGCATTTTATAAAGTAGAACTGTAATGTATACGTTCTCAGTCAGTGCTAAGTGCAGCATTACTTTTCACATCAAAACAAAAGTAGAACTGTAATGTGTACTTTCTCAGTCAGTGCTAAGTGCAGCATCATTTTCACATCAAAACAAAGGTAGAACTGTATGTGTACTTTCTCAGTCAGTGCTAAGTGCAGCATCACTTTTCACATCAAAACAAAGGTAGAACTGTAATGTGGACGCTCAGGGTAAGATCTAAAAAAAAAAAAAAAAAAAAAAAAAAAAATTAATTTTCATGGAAAGATCTACAGGGACAGTCTCAAAGATCGACCAGTCGATCAAGATCGACGGGTTGGTGACCACTGCTCTACAACATCAAGGGACAGCAATGTACCAAGCACTGGCTGGATGTTATATGAGCTGAATAGCTTTGTATGGACACGAAAAAAAGAAGGAGCATATATGTCCAGCGGAAATAGAGCAAACTCGGCGTCACTTTTCACGTCTGCTATGCGTGCACAACTAAGTTCACCAGCAGCTTTAAGCTGGATTAAAAAAAATTAAATCATCATCATCAACCTTTATTTATTCTCGAAATTATAATTGAGGTCACCCTCATTTTCAATGTAGTCGAGACTTTACAGACATTTCAATGCACACATTTCTACAATATAACTATAATAAATATGAATAACTATCTACATAGTACTCTCAGTCCAGAGTGCACCACAGCAATTAGTATAAAAATTAACATAGGCATAAAATCAGCACACAAAAAAAAATAATGCATACATTTCAGACATACGAATAGGTATAAAAGACAATAAAAGTAGTGCAATGTAAACGTGCAGATTTAAAAATAGGCATAAAATAAGTACAATAGTACAATGTCGCTCGAAGGCATGTGAACCCCCCCCGGAACAGTCAGTCCCCTGAACACCTCACACATCAATCCCTACCACATCCCCATCCAAGACACCCCCCGATAAAGCACGCCATGACCGAAGGAAAACACAAACAGAAAGTATTTCCCAACCTCTGATCAGCAGGAGGTTTTGCACACTGCAACAACGGGAACACCACTTAGCAGGCTGTTTTGGTTGTTAAAATTCAGCCTGAATTTTAACAACCAAACACTTTTCGCGTTCCTTGTGGAAAGGTACAGTACACAGCCTGTGGAAGACCTCTGTGAAAGACCTCTGAGAAAGACCTCTGAGGAAGACCTCTGTGAAAGACCTCTGTGAAAGACCTCTGAGAAAGACCTCTGAGGAACACCTCTGTGGAAGACCTCTGTGAAAGACCTCTGTGAAAGACCTCTGAGGAAGACCTCTGTGAAAGACCTCTGAGGAAGACCTCTGTGAAAGACCTCTGAGAAAGACCTCTGAGAAAGACCTCTGAGAAAGACCTCTGAGGAAGACCTCTGTGAAAGATCTCTGAGGAACACCTCTGTGGAAGACCTCTGTGAAAGACCTCTGTGAAAGACCTCTGAGAAAGACCTCTGAGAAAGACCTCTGAGGAAGACCTCTGTGAAAGACCTCTGTGAAAGACCTCTGAGAAAGACCTCTGTGAAAGACCTCTGAGAAAGACCTCTGAGAAAGACCTCTGTGAAAGACCTCTGAGAAAGACCTCTGTGAAAGACCTCTGAGAAAGACCTCTGTGAAAGACCTCTGTGAAAGACCTCTGTGAAAGACCTCTGAGAAAGACCTCTGAGGAAGACCTCTGTGAAAGACCTCTGAGAAAGACCTCTGAGGAAGACCTCTGTGAAAGACCTCTGTGAAAGACCTCTGAGAAAGACCTCTGAGGAACACCTCTGTGAAAGACCTCTGTGAAAGACCTCTGAGGAAGACCTCTGAGGAAGACCTCTGAGAAAGACCTCTGAGAAAGACCTCTGTGAAAGACCTCTGTGAAAGACCTCTGAGAAAGACCTCTGAGAAAGACCTCTGAGAAAGACCTCTGAGAAAGACCTCTGAGAAAGACCTCTGTGAAAGACCTCTGTGAAAGACCTCTGAGAAAGACCTCTGTGAAAGACCTCTGAGAAAGACCTCTGAGAAAGACCTCTGTGAAAGACCTCTGAGAAAGACCTCTGAGAAAGACCTCTGTGAAAGACCTCTGAGAAAGACCTCTGAGGAAGACCTCTGAGGAACACCTCTGTGAAAGACCTCTGTGAAAGACCTCTGAGGAAGACCTCTGAGGAAGACCTCTGAGAAAGACCTCTGAGAAAGACCTCTGTGAAAGACCTCTGTGAAAGACCTCTGTGAAGGACCTCTGAGAAAGACCTCTGAGAAAGACCTCTGAGAAAGACCTCTGTGAAAGACCTCTGTGAAAGACCTCTGTGAAAGACCTCTGAGAAAGACCTCTGAGGAAGACCTCTGTGAAAGACCTCTGAGGAAGACCTCTGTGAAAGACCTCTGAGAAAGACCTCTGAGAAAGACCTCTGTGAAAGACCTCTGAGGAACACCTCTGTGGAAGACCTCTGTGAAAGACCTCTGTGAAAGACCTCTGTGAAAGACCTCTGAGGAAGACCTCTGAGGAAGACCTCTGTGAAAGACCTCTGTGAAAGACCTCTGTGAAAGACCTCTGTGAAAGACCTCTGAGAAAGACCTCTGTGAAAGACCTCTGTGAAAGACCTCTGAGAAAGACCTCTGATAAAGACCTCTGAGAAAGACCTCTGTGAAAGACCTCTGAGAAAGACCTCTGAGAAAGACCTCTGTGAAAGACCTCTGTGAAAGACCTTTGTGAAAGACCTCTGAGAAAGACCTCTGAGGAAGACCTCTGTGAAAGACCTCTGAGAAAGACCTCTGAGGAAGACCTCTGTGAAAGACCTCTGTGAAAGACCTCTGAGAAAGACCTCTGAGGAAGACCTCTGAGGAAGACCTCTGAGGAACACCTCTGTGAAAGACCTCTGTGAAAGACCTCTGAGGAAGACCTCTGAGGAAGACCTCTGAGAAAGACCTCTGTGAAAGACCTCTGTGAAAGACCTCTGTGAAAGACCTCTGTGAAAGAGGCTGGGAAAGACCTCTGAGAAAGACCTCTGTGAAAGACCTCTGAGGAAGACCTCTGTGAAAGACCTCTGTGAAAGACCTCTGAGGAAGACCTCTGAGAAAGACCTCTGAGAAAGACCTCTGTGAAAGACCTCTGAGAAAGACCTCTGTGAAAGACCTCTGAGGAAGACCTCTGTGAAAGACCTCTGTGAAAGACCTCTGTGAAAGACCTCTGAGGAAGACCTCTGTGAAAGAGGCTGGGAAAGACCTCTGTGAAAGACCTCTGTGAAAGACCTCTGAGAAAGACCTCTGTGAAAGACCTCTGAGGAAGACCTCTGTGAAAGACCTCTGTGAAAGACCTCTGTGAAAGACCTCTGTGAAAGACCTCTGTGAAAGACCTCTGTGAAAGACCTCTGAGGAAGACCTCTGTGAAAGACCTCTGAGAAAGACCTCTCTGAAAGACCTCTGTGAAAGACCTCTGTGAAAGACCTCTGAGAAAGACCTCTGTGAAAGACCTCTGAGAAAGACCTCTGTGAAAGACCTCTGTGAAAGACCTCTGAGGAAGACCTCTGTGAAAGACCTCTGTGAAAGACCTCTGTGAAAGACCTCTGAGGAAGACCTCTGAGGAAGACCTCTGTGAAAGACCTCTGAGGAAGACCTCTGTGAAAGAGGCTGGGAAATATCTTTTATTATTTATTGAGAAATCCAGCTAAAAAAAAAAACAGCTGGTGCCTCAGGGAGTCTGTGGGAAACCTTTGTTTCTTTGCACCAGGCTTGAGACGTGATGCAGAGCTCTGCTCGACTTCTGCCGGACATGTAAGATCACTCATTTCTCTGTAATTGCATACCTGTTTTTTTTTTTTTTTTTTTTTTGCTTTTTCTCCGCCTGATTTTCTATTTTTCTCCCCATCCCAATTTTTGTCGTTATGCCAATCCCCCCCCCCCTCCCCTACCTGGTTGTTGTGCGCATGTTCCTCCTACTGGTCGGTACAAGGGAACCCTGAAGTCCACCACATGCTTCCTCCGACACATGTATTAAGATTTGTTTATTAAGGACAATGCAAATTAATGAACATCATTTACATGTGTATGCATAACATCACAGCATGATAAGGACGTAAATATGCCGGGAATAGCACAGGGCTAATTTCCACCCGTAGTCCTAACATAAAACAAACACAAAACGGACCATACAACGTTCATTCATAAAAACTGACATCACTGACATGACCACACTAACATGACATTCAGTCAGTACAACATCACTAACATCCCTAATGAGTGCATATTTGGCTGTCTAACAGCCATTTCCTGAGTTGGCCCTTAAAGGTGGACAGGGTGGGACATTCCCTTAAGGGGACCGGAAGGCTGTTCCATGTTCCACTTCCCTTTATCGATAGACAATTTTTGCTGAAGGCGGTATTTCTAAAATGGACCTCACAATCCCCTCTGGTGTTTGATCTAGTGGCTAATCCAGTGTTCCTTTTCTCGTGGATAAACTCCTTGAGAGGGGGAGGGGCTAATCTGTGCAGGCATTTATATACAAAGCAGGAACTTTTATAACGTCTGAGGTTTTCAAAATTTAAAATTTGATGCTTATCCAGGATTTTACAGTGGTGGTATGAGTACTGTTTCCTGTCATATACCTTCAATGCTCTGTTGTAGAGTTGTTCTATGGGTTTCATGGCTGTGGCCCCAGTAAATGACCAGTTTAGAAGGCAATATTCAATGTGGGAGAAGACCATACAGTGTAGGTATGTCTTTGCGGCTTCAAGTGTTAGGGAGGGCCGTATTTGTTTGAAGTTGGAAATGTTGAAGTTGATGGTGTTCCTCACTTTCTTTATGTGTTTCTTAAAGGTCAGGTGGAGACAGCCAGTGGCTATTTTTTTTCACCTGGCAGCGAGGACTCTCATTGGTGAAGCGTAACGCGTGGGAGGTCACGCTGCCCCCACCATTTCCTGCCTTTCGCTGAGCAGGCGCCCAGACCTGACCTGTAGGCGTCGCTGTCCACAACGCCAGATTACCACCCTCGACTTCCCTCCCGCTAACTCAGCCAAACGAGTTAGTATGACGATCGGCCCAAGCCGCAGGCAATGCTGACTCCGGGAGTCGAGACCGCAGCCTCTTGCATTGGTGACGAGCGCAATCTCCCCTACGCCATCCAACCGCACATACCCCGCTTTTTAACAAACATTTCTCACAAAACTTTATCTGAAATATTTGAGGGAATGTCATTTGAAAATTATTGTCACACATTAAACTCAGTTCAACGAGATTAACATCAATTGAATTACATTTTCCTCTGATTTCACAAACGTGAGCAGATAGTGTTGTATATATCAATGTCGAGAAAATTTACATCCTTGTCTTACACCCTTCTCCACCGGGAAATCTCTTGATTTCTCCTTTCCAATTCTGACATTAGCCTTCTGCCTCCAGTATAAGTATAATTATTCTTCGGTCAGAAACTGGTATTTCGAATTCTTCCATTGTTGTCATCAATGTTGTATGTTCAACTCTGTCGAAGGCCGTGAAATCGATGAAGCAAATATACAGCTTCTTCTGTTGGTCTATCGATTTTTCGCCAATGATTCTGAGTTGGCAGATTGCATCTCTTGTTCCTTTTCCTTTGCGGAAACCCATTTGACTATCCGAGGGGTGATTTAGGGGTTCTATTCTGTTCTTGATGATCTTCAGGAGTACTTTTGATGCATGAGATATCAAACTAATAGTCCTGTAATTGTTGCATTCTGTGGCTTTTCCGGTCTTTGGGATCAGAATGAACATTGATTTTAGGAAATCATTTGGTATATTTCCTGAGTTGTAGATATTGTTTACCAGTTTCACAAGGAGCTCAATGCATCCGTCACCCGAGTTCTTAATCAGTTCAGCAGGGATCTCATCCTCACCGGGCGATCGGTCCGTGGCCAGTGACTTCACAGCCTCTTCAACTTATTTTTCTGTGATCTGAACTTTTTCTAGCTCTTCTAGACCAATTCCTGTGTCTGATGTTCTGTGCTGGTCTTCATATAGTGTTTCCACATACTCACACTCCACATGCCCATCTATTGATTATTTCCTTCTTGTCAAGGAGCAGTTTTCCTTCTGTGTCTCTGACACCTTTTTTTCTCTTCCTTGTTACAGTAGTTGTTGGATCTTGGATCCCACTTATTCAGGCCTAGTTCTGCTTGTTTATTTTCCAAAGATGTGATGTCAAGACTGTAAACAGTAGATTCCCATGGTCCAGTGTCAGAGGCTACAGTACATTCAAAGTAATATTACATCAAGTTATTTGCACTAAACATCAAAATACACAGAAACAAATTCGAACAGAAAGTGTACCATGTATCTGTGCAGTTTTGTTGTGTTACAGAGTTGTGTACAGTATGTATAGTTAGGATACAAGGATAAGTCATTTAGTCCTTCAACTTACATAGCTACTAGCTGGAAGACAAGTATTTACAAATGTCAATTAAAATTATGATGATCAATAATAGATTTGTAGATTTCAATTAGTAGATTTCACCAACAAATCGAGGTTTGAGTTTTCCCCAGATACAATCATGCAGAAGGATCATTAGCTCTTACCAGAGAGGTCCTTATGTTTCAGGAAGCAACTCATTCAGCTGGAAAAAAGCATAAAAATCTACAAAAGAAATTGGCAACTAAGACCAAACAGACCAATTAAATCGACTAATCAACTATGAGGGACAGCCCTAAAAGAAATATTCGTCTTACAGTGTAGTTTTTCCAAATCGTTCCCTATTCAAATCAAATCAAATGTATTTGTATGGCCTAGGCTGAAATCACAATGAATTGCCCCCATAGGCTTCACAGATCAAGAAGAAACATCACAATAGATCCACAATAAAAAAAAAACATCATCCCTAAAACCTAGCAATAGGAAAAAAAGGATTTTAAGAGTATCCCCCTGGGCTCTATTCATGTCTGGTACGTGTTCCGTCTGCCTCTACACATCCCCTTTACTCCCTGGATCCTCGCTCTATGATCAGCACGATTGGTTTATTCTCAGATGAGGTGCAGGCACTGCTTTGATTGGATTTTAAAAAAAAATTATTTTCTATTTTTTATTGCAATTGGCTGAGCAGACGGATTGTTTAAATAAAAAGAATTGGGGTATTTTTCTGTACTTTTCACCCATCCCAATTTAGTAATTATGCCAATTCCCTTCCTGGTCGTTGCGCGCATTGCCCCACTGTCGGCCTGGGGAGGGTGTAGAACTATCACATGCCTCCTCCGATACATGTGGAGTCGCCAGCCGCTTCTCTTCACCTGACAGCGAGGAGTTTCACTGGGGGAACGTAACGCGTGCGGAGGTTCACGCTATTTCCCCCAGATCCCCTCCCTGCTGAACAGGCATCCCGACCGACCAGTTAGGAGTCGCAGTTTACAACGACCAGGACACATACCCCACCGGCTTCCCCCCGCGAACACTGCCAATTGTGTTAGTAGGGACTGACCAAGCCGGAGGTACCGCTGACAGCTGGATTAGATCCCAGAGTCTCTGCCGTGGTAGGCGAGTGATTAGTCCACTGCGCTACCCAGCCGGACCCTAGGTTTTTGTTTTTAAACAAGGGCAGATCAAACTTACCAACACATGCTTTCTTCTGAAATACAGAAAAGGGGGCCGGATAGAAAACGCAAGGGATCAACTGGGGTCAACTTTGTTGGTCCGAGGGAAGCGACAGTTGTGATTGGAGGATCAAGAAAAGAGGGCAGGGCTTGAGATAGGTCCCGCCACCTAGAGTCAACATTGAAGAAGTGGTTCCATTAGGGCGGCTGATTGGCGCAGTGGGCAAGGCGCCCGCCTCTAACGCAGGATATGCTGGGTTCGAGCCCAGCTCTCGGCGTTGCTACCGGCTGGCCGGTCGTCCATACTAACACAATTGGCAAGTGTTAGAGGGTGGGAAAGCCGGTGGGTGGGGATTGGACGTTGTGGACAGCGACTCCTACAGGTCGGTTTGGTGACACCGGTGCGACGGAAGTAGGAAGTAGCGGGGGCAGCGTGAGCCTCCCACGCGTTACTCCTCGCCACTGAGAGCTCGAGCTGCTGCGGTGAAAAGATGCCTCCTCGTGTACCGGAGGGGACACGTGATGCAAGGCTTCTGTCCTCACTACAGCCGACCTGTGGCAGGCATAGTCTAGCAACATCAAGACAGGGGAGGGAAGAATTGGATCATACGAAAATTGGGATGGGAGGGCGGTCAGGTGGCGTAGCGGAGAAAAAAAAGAAGTGGTTCCATTGCATCACGCCTAAAAAAGAAAAAGGTACTAGATCAAATAAATGGAAACTGTTCTGTAGCATCGTTTAACTTTTTAAAACAAACGTACTACAAGTGGGCTGAGGGGCGCCAGCAGCTCAGGAGGTCGTCTGGGAGTCAGAAGGTTCCCGGTTAGATTCCCGCTCCTCCCGGGAAGCGTGTCGATGTGTCCTTGAGCAAGACACTTAACCCCTAATTGATCCTGATGAGCAG
This sequence comes from Notolepis coatsorum, assembly GCF_963971535.1. Taxonomy (NCBI): domain Eukaryota; kingdom Metazoa; phylum Chordata; class Actinopteri; order Aulopiformes; family Paralepididae; genus Notolepis; species Notolepis coatsorum. The sequence goes on along the minus strand of NC_140181.1, from coordinate 106,690,860 downwards.
GTTGGCACCTTGCATGGTCTCCTCCACCGTCGGTGTGTGCATGTGTGAGTGAGTGGGTAAAATCATAAAGATGTGAGGAACAAGCGCTTTGGATAAAAACTGCTATAGAAATGCAGCCATTTACCATTTATTTACTAAACAACGAAGGTCACGTGATGTGTTGGCATTATTAGTTATTATCCTATTCTAATATTCTATTCTAATTAGTTGGATATTACAGTTGCCCACAACCTGGGAAGAGATATCTTGTGGCTGTGCAGTAGCTGCCCACGTCCATCATGTGAGGTTAACTGGTGTCCTCCGCCCCCGCACGTTTCACCACACTCCATTATTCATGGCGTGTTGTTATTCTGGAGTAAAAACACTATCCGAACAGAGAAGGAGCGGTTATTACAAACAATGGGAAAACCATCCAGGGAAATGTTTGTTGTGATTCTCCCTCCTCCGTGTGTCCCGGGGCCGATAGAACGATGCAGGAGAGCAGCGCCACGGAGTCCAGAGCGCTGGTACAACAAGAACTGAGCTGCAATATCAGAGGGGAGCAAATCCAGTCTCCTTTTCTTAACCTTCTGTAGTGTGGTAGTGAAAGGGTTAACCTTTTCTCATGTGGCAGTTGAAAGGGTTAACCTTTTGTCGTGTGGCAGTTGAAAGGGTTAACCCGTCTGTAGTGTGGTAGTGAAAGGGTTAACCTTCTGTAGTGTGGCAGTCGAAAGGGTTAACCTTTTGTCGTGTGGCAGTTGAAAGGGTTAACCCGTCTGTAGTGTGGCAGTTGAAAGGGTTAACCCGTCTGTAGTGTGGTAGTGAAAGGGTTAACCCGTCTGTAGTGTGGCAGTTGAAAGGATTAACCTTTTGTCGTGTGCCAGTTTAAAGGGTTAACCCGTCTGTAGTGTGGCAGTTGAAAGGGTTAACCTTCTGTAGGGTGGCAGTTGAAAGGGTTAACCTTTTGTCGTGTGGCAGTTTAAAGGGTTAACCCGTCTGTAGTGTGGCAGTTGAAAGGGTTAACCCGTCTGTGGTGTGGTAGTGAAAGGGTTAACCCGTCTGTAGTGTGGCAGTTGAAAGGGTTAACCCGTCTGTAGTGTGGCAGTTGAAAGGGTTAACCAGTCTGTAGTGTGGCAGTTGAAAGGGTTAACCAGTCTGTAGTGTGGCAGTTGAAAGGGTTAACCAGTCTGTAGTGTGGCAGTTGAAAGGGTTAACCAGTCTGTAGTGTGGCAGTTGAAAGGGTTAACCAGTCTGTAGTGTGGCAGTTGAAAGGGTTAACCAGTCTGTAGTGTGGTAGTGAAAGGGTTAACCCGTCTGTAGTGTGGTAGTGAAAGGGTTAAGGGTGGCAGTGATTAAATCCTCCATTAAGGACCCGCTCCCTGATGAAAGGTGCAGCGTCAGCAGAGACCTCTCGCTGCGGGAAGTAGTGCCAAGTGGTGGAGCGTAGCGGCGGAGCGCGCCCAGGAGCTGGGAGATCAGCGCTCACTCCCCGAGAAGGGACCACCATCATGAGCTCAATCACCTATCTATCTGTCACATCACTGTAGTGTGCACGTCTGTCTGTCACATCACTGTAGTGTGCACGTCTGTCTGTCACATCACTGTAGTGTGCACGTCTGTCTGTCACATCACTGTAGTGTGCACGTCTGTCTGTCACATCACTGTAGTGTGCACGTCTGTCTGTCACATCACTGTAGTGTGCACGTCTGTCTGTGCCAAATGGAATGAAGAGCGGCATGTTTAAACTTTCTTCCACCTCCGTGGCGTAGTGGGCAACTCGCCTGTTCGAGCCCAGCGCTCCACATTGCTTTCAGTTTAGCTGGTCGTCCGCACTAATACACATTGGCCGTATTAGGGGGTGGGAAACTGATGGGTGGGGATCGGGCGTTGTGGACAGCGACTCCTACAGGTCGGTTGGTGCGCCTGCGCAGTAGAATCAGGAAGTGTCGGGGGGCAGCGTGAGCCTCCCACGTGTTACTCCTCGCCACTGAGAGATCGAGCTGCGCAGGTGAAAAGATGCGAATGCTGTTACCTCAAGTACCGGAGGGGACTCGTGCTATGTTTGACTTAGTCCACATTGCAGCTGGCCTGTGGGAGGCAAGAAACAGCGTCCGTGACGGGGGAGGGTTGAATTGGATGATATACGAAATTGGGATGGGAGAAAATATAGAAAATGGGAGAAAAAGTGGATAAAAAAAAAATAACTTTCTTCCACCTCTGGGTCTCTGACATCACACTGAGATGAGCCCCCCCCCCCCCCCCCCCCCCCCCTTGGTGTGGCCTTTACCATTGAAGAGCCCTCATTAAAGCCATCATTAAGCATCCTCAGGGGCGACGGGGCACATCAAAGGACACACAAAGGAACCGTAACGCCGTTTTAATGGGCCCTGATTGGGAGAGGCGGAGGTCAGGGGAGCCTGGCGCCGCTCCAGCAGCACCGCAGCCGCCGCCCTCGGATGATGTGGGGGGCAGGGGACTGTTTAACAATTCACAGAAGAAGTGCAGTTCTGTCCCGTGGTGAATTTGTGTGAAAAAAAATAAAAATGCTAATTGTCTTCGGCCACATTGCCTAAAGATTTATAAGTGAGGGTGAATGCAAATCACCCCTGCGTCGTAGACATTAATCTCACTGGGGGGGGGGGGGTGGGTTTCATTAAAGGGTTTTTCCACCAGAGAGAGAGAGAGGGGGAGCTGCTCATGGGCTCGTAAATGTACCCAGGCACGTGCTTGATTGTTCAGCAGATCGCCGGGTGAAAGAGTGGACGCCGGCCAGGAGACAGCTTTCTCCATCATGCTATTATTTCCTGCCGAGGGTTCCCAGAGAACATGCTGGAGCCGTGTCCCAGTGGCTCGGGGTGGAGCTATTTATGAACCTGCCAATCACCCGTCTACAGGCTCCGCCCAGGGGCCCCCTAATAAGGGCGTCTGAGGTCGAGTTGGGCAGCAGATTGCAGTAAAAAAAACAAGCCAAGACAGAATCCATCTACAAATACAAAAAGGCACAATAGAAACCAGGGGAGGACTTAGCAGAGATACTACCACTACTACTAGGGTTGGGTACCGTTCACATTTGAACCGATACCGGTTACCCTACGGTACCTTTTTTCTGTACTTTAGTCTAAAATAAATGTCTACCTACCTCAGTTGTAAAAAAAAAAATTTCCAAACTTCTAATTATTTATTATCATTATTATTTATTTAGAACAATTTGTACATATATACATGTATATATAATATATAATATAGCAGCAAGCGTTGTCTGCATCTAGCTTTGTTTTCGGTCAAGTAAAATCCTAGGTAAGCATGTATTGTGCGCATGAACGTTTTTTTTTCAGTACCGAGATGTGGCATCGATGGATCTCACGTGAATCCGTACTCGGTAGTACAGACGTGATTCGATCGGTACCCTTAAAAGTATCGGATTCGGTACCCATCCCTATAACTACTACTGACTTGTTTAAACCCCGACTGATTCCTTTGGCTTGATTCTTAGCATGATAAAAACCGCCTAGGCATACAATAGAGCTTTACGCAGTACAATATGTGACTAATTTAAATACTGTTACATTAACCCTTACAGGTATGTTTTGGAATGTTTTCTTGTAATCATAATGACTCAGGCTATCAGGCTGTCAGGAAGCTGAACTCTCTCCCAGCCCCCCCCCCCCCCCCCTCTTACTCTGCCCACACAGACTCAGGATTAGGAACCCCCCCCCACTGACACACACACACACACACACACACTCACCATCCCACAGACACACACTGCCACTTTACTTAACTTACTGCCACTTAACTTAACTTACTCCCCAGGGTACCGTGCGGTCACCCTTTTTGTTTACCCTCTACACCTCCGACTTCCGCTACAACACAAGAACGTGCCACCTGCAGAAGTTCTCCGATGACTCCTCCATCGTCAGCTACATTGTGGACGACGATGAGGCTGAATACAGGGCTCTTCCGTAGGGTGGTCAGACAGTAACCAGCTCCAACTCAACGTCAGCGAGACAAAAGGAGCTGGTGGTGGACTACCGGAGAGGCAGGAATGGTCCCCCTTCTCCCATAATCCTCGGAGGGGAGGAGGTAGAGATGGTGGAGTCCTACAATTTCCTTGGAGTTCACCTGAACAAAAAACTGGACACCACCTAGTGGCAACTGTGTGTATTTGCCATGTCTCGCCCCTTCAGGCCGACACACAGTATTCCAATACACATCTCACTACATCCTGCGCATTTATAATCGCGGGAGGGGGGGGTCTGGTCTTTTGTGTGTAACCTGGACTCACAATGGATAGGTTTGTTGTCAGAAGCGGTGCCGGTTGGCTGCGATGAAATGGGCTCTGCTGCATAACCAGCTGCTATACCACACTGAAGTGGGGTGGCTATCTCCAGGCAGAGTATTAAATCGCCTTTTTTTTTTTTACACCCCGAGAAGAAGCGCAGATTTTCCTTGCAGACAAAAACAACCCATTGGCAGAGAAATGTGCTGATAATGAGCTGGATTAAGACTCCGTTAGTGACACTCCGGGATAATCAGCTGAGATTTTGGGGGTATTTCCTGCTTGATGGCTTTTTGTAGGAACAGAATGTTGCAAAAAGTTATTTGAAGCTCATCATCTGTGGCCACTAGAAGGGCTCATTGAACAATTTAGGAGAGAGAGCGTGGACAATTTGTACAACTGGATCAAAGATCTGTTCATTACGCATGGCGCAGCAGGCCACTGTCTGAGCGGGAGGCGCTCAATGATCTTTCGTGTGACGACTGACGAGCTACTGAAAGTCAAGTTCACTGGACAGGCCCTCGCAAAGTTCTGGATATCAGTCCGGAACGAGTACCCAGTGTTGTGTAATGCTGCGCTGAGAACATACCTGTACCTCTGTGAGGCTGTATTTTCAGAGTAGAAGCGGATCTCCACCAAAAACGCACGTGAGCGCATTTTCTTTTCATGTTCTGGCAACATATTTTGGGTTGTTTTCTAAATGTGTATACAGAAATCAGTCTAATCACTAAGGTATTAAGTGGGCTAATCACTAAGGTATTAAGTAGGCTAATCACTAAGGTATTAAGTAGGCTAATCTCTAAGGTATTAAGTAGGCTAATCACTAAGGTATTAAGTAGGCTAATCTCTAAGGTATTAAATAGGCTAATCACTAAGGTATTAAGTAGGCTAATCACTAAGGTATTAAGTAGGCTAATCTCTAAGGTATTAAATAGGCTAATCACTAAGGTATTAAGTAGGCTAATCACTAAGGTATTAAGTAGGCTAATCTCTAAGGTATTAAATAGGCTAATCACTAAGGTATTAAGTAGGCTAATCACTAAGGTATTAAGTAGGCTAATCTCTAAGGTATTAAATAGGCTAATCTCTAAGGTATTAAGTAGGCTAATCTCTAAGGTATTAAGTAGGCTAATCTCTAAGGTATTAAGTAGGCTAATCTCTAAGGTATTAAGTAGGCTAATCTCTAAGGTATTAAGTAGGCTAATCTCTAAGGTATTAAATAGGCTAATCTCTAAGGTATTAAGTAGGCTAATCTCTAAGGTATTAAATAGGCTAATCACTAAGGTATTAAGTAGGCTAATCTCTAAGGTATTAAATAGGCTAATCACGGGGGCGCCCAAGGGGCGAACCATGTAACGCGCTGCGTCGCGAAGCGGCCGACCCGGGTTCGATTCCCGGACCTGGCGTCATTTGCAGAATGTCTTCCCCCCGCTCTGTCTCCCGTTCTTCCTCTCTCTCTCTCTCTCTCTCTCTCTCTGCCCGGTATTAAAAACAATAAAAATCTACCAAAAACATAATTAAAAAAATAAATAGGCTAATCACTAAGGTATTAAATAGCCTAATCACTAAGGTATTATGCCATAAATCAATGTGGGAAACCTGTGAAGCAAGATCAACAAATTCCCCAAACAGACAATAGGATTTCAACAGATTTTCTCTCCAAAGACTGAGAGTGAAACTAAACACTAGGTCAGGGTTAGTCGGGTTGACCAGATCTGTGCTCACACCAACACAAGTGAACACACATTTTATTTCCAACCAAATAATTTCACTCACTCCACCTTTGTCTTATCAAATAATTAAGGCCATTTGGAAGAATCGATAAATCGGGACAAAATTATCGATGTCGATTTTTTTTATTATTATTATTATAAATAAAAAAAGATATTAAGAAAATATATACTGTATATATATATAAAAAAAATTAATACAAATTATTATCACACACACACAAACTAACGTTAAATACCGGTAATAGTTTCTTTTTTAAGAAAAAAAGTTAATAATTTTTTTAACACACGCAAAGAAAATCTATAAGTGACGCCACTTATCGATTTCACACAGTTATTGATAAATCGATAAGTGGTCTCAGCCTTACAAATAATAATCAACCACCTTACGGTTCTACAGAAGTAGTTGGATTAGCATTCACTCTCCATCCCCTACAGCCCACATTCCATCCCCACCCGGCCTGGCTGACGACACGGAGCCCAGAACGAGACCCTGGCCGCCCGTCCATCAGACCCCACCGGAGACGTATGCATATGAGCTCCATTACGGCATTACTACTGAAGAGTGGCCCGGGGTTAGTTATGATTTGTCACGCTGTCCATCAATATTTCATCAGTCAAGAAATGCCGTCCGTGTTTGTTTATTCACCTTCTTATATGCTGAATTCAAATAGAAGCCCGACGAGTTCTCCCCAGGGCCCAAGGAGTGTGTTTTCCTTCGGTCATGGCGTGCTTTATGGGGGGGAGGGGGGGGGGGTGTGTCTTGGATGGGGATGTGGTAGGGATTGATGTGTGAGGTGTTTGGGGTTGACTGACTGTTCCGGGGGGGGGTTCATATGCCTTCGAGCGACATTATACTATTGTACTTATTTTATGCCTTTGCATACATTGCACTACTTTTATTGTCGTTTATACCTATTCTTATGTCTGAAATGTATGCCCTTTTTTTTTTTTTTTCATTTGTGTGCTGATTTTATGCCTATGTTCATTTTTATACTAATTGCTGTGGTGCACTCTGGACTGAGAGTACTATGTAGATAGTTATTCATATTTATTATTGTTATATTGTAGAAATGTGTGCATTGAAATGTGTGTAAAGTCTCGACTACATTGAAAATGAGGGTGACCTCAATTATAATTTGGAGAATAAATAAAGGTTGATGATGATGACCTCGCACCAGGACTGCCTCTCAGAGAACAGACCACGGCAGGCAGAGAGACCACACTATATACCTGTTATCTCCACCAGGACTGACTGCCTCTCAGAGAACAGACCACGGCAGGCAGAGAGACCACACTATATACCTGTTATCTCCACCAGGACTGCCTGCCTCTCAGAGAACAGACCATGGCAGGCAGAGAGACCACACTATATACCTGTTATCTCCACCAGGACTGCCTCTCAGAGAACAGACCATGGCAGGCAGACCACACTATATACCTGTTATCTCCACCAGGACTGCCTCTCAGAGAACAGACCATGGCAGGCAGACCACACTATATACCTGTTATCTCCACCAGGACTGACTGCCTCTCAGAGAACAGACCACGGCAGGCAGAGAGACCACACTATATACCTGTTATCTCCACCAGGACTGCCTCTCAGAGAACAGACCACGGCAGGCAGAGAGACCACACTATATACCTGTTATCTCCACCAGGACTGCCTCTCAGAGAACAGACCACGGCAGGCAGGCAGACCACACTATATACCTGTTATCTCCACCAGGACTGCCTCTCAGAGAACAGACCACGGCAGGCAGGCAGACCACACTATATACCTGTTATCTCCACCAGGACTGCCTGCCACTCAGAGAACAGACCATGGCAGGCAGAGAGACCACACTATATACCTGTTATCTCCACCAGGACTGACTGCCTCTCAGAGAACAGGCCACGGCAGGCAGAGAGACCACACTATATACCTGTTATCTCCACCAGGACTGCCACTCAGAGAACAGACCATGGCAGGCAGAGAGACCACACTATATACCTGTTATCTCCACCAGGACTGCCTGCCACTCAGAGAACAGACCATGGCAGGCAGACCACACTATATACCTCAGTTACCCCGTGGCTACGTTCCACTTTGTTTCGAGCAACAATGAAACGTCCAAGCGTCTTGTACAGCTGTATCTAATTACCGGAGTGCTTTGTTGCTGGGGATGGGTACCGATTCCGGTACTTTAAAGGGTAATTTGTTACGTTTACCGCAAAACGAAACCTATGAAATGTGCCGCACGTTCACGTCAACGTTCACACGCGCACAATACACGCTTACCTAGGATTTGACTTGATTCAACAACAACAAAGCAGTCGGGGCAATGGCAAGCCGAAAACGTGTGGTTACTGGTTATGGATGCTGATTGTAGTTATTTATATTGTCTTGCGTGGTTTCTTTAATCATTTTATACTTGTTATTTTGTAAAATACAATACCTTTATTTATTTATTTATTTAAAGGGGAACTATTTTACTATTTATTTCACTATTTGGGCACTTTTACACAATTCCTGTGAGTTTATGGAACACCTCTGTAATTATATATTTTTTTTAATTCATTGTTTTGTATTTCTAATCAAGTCCTCAAAAACAGCATTTTTCTACCTGAAGATCTCGAGCCGTTTTGAGCCTGGGCTCCTAAACCACTTTGTGGCCTGGTGGCATCTGGGACATTAACATGCAGCGGTGTCTCTCTGACATCACAAATCATCACATTTTCAGATGACTCAGTTCAGTGAGGGTGAATATTGTGAGAGGAGAATTGGAAGAATGCGCCAATATGAGAATTAGAGACATAGATCATATAAGTCCACATAGCTAGGAAACAATGCTAAACACTGAAAAAGGCCATTTATAAGATAGTTCCCCTTTAAATATATAGATGTGTACCTTTTAGTTCCGCAGAATAGTTCATTGCTGCTAGAGTGGTTTGTTTAATCGTTTTATACTTGTTATTTTGTAAAACAAATTTTTATTTAAAGGTGTGTATATATATAATATATATATACATATTAACAAATTGTTCTAAATAAATAATAATAAATAATTTGAAGTTTGGAATTTCTTTTTACAACTGAGCACCAGCAACTAGGACAGAGAGACTTCGGCTCAGCTTCTTCCCCCAGGCCATCAGAGTCTTGAACACTGAACTCTCCACACACAAGCACACATGAGCACACACTAGGGCTGACCGGGTGACCCCTATTAGTCGATTAGTCGAAACAAGCCGTAGTCGACTGCCAACCTCTTAGTCGAATAATAAAAAAAAAAAATTATATATTTTTTTATCATTCTTTCCAAAAGAAAAGAGGCCTAGAAGCGTGGCTAACGCTAATGGCACGCATACCAGAGGCTAACTGCCTAAGAAAACAGGCACAGAGGCTCTGAAAGAGGATTTCACCCATCTAATGAACACACTAGACTAGACAAATATCAAGATGTATTCATCAGTGGACCAATTGCATGCTTTTGCAGAGGACAAGAAGCCTTCAGTCGACTCCTTCAGACATTAAGCCCCCCCCCCCCCACAGCCCAAATGGAATGATAAAGAAATATATATTATACTTTTTTTTTGTGGACTAATAGTCGACTAACGGCAAATTTAGGCTATCCTTAGTCGGGGACAGCCCTAGCACACACACAACACACACACTGTATAGGCTCACACACTAGCAGTCACTTTAGCATGAACACACACACACACACACACATGCTGCACACGCTCACACTCAACGGTCACTTTACACAATGAAAAGGTCATTTTAAAAACAAGAATGGGAGTGGTTCTTGTATAGTAAACAGATGGATAGCAAGCTAGCATAAGGACACAGTTTAACTGTAGATTGTATAGTATAGCATTGTATAGTAGTGTACATAAGACCCAGTGCCTCATCCGTAGCTAACAGTGTATTGCACTATCGCAGGACCTTAGCATGTCTTACCATGCTTTTTGTAAACTTCATGTACATATACCTGTTATGTCTTATTCCTTGTATTATTGCACAAAATGTCTTATTCTCATCCTATTGGATTCTTATTATTGTATTATTGCACAATCGTTGCGGGCAAGACCCCCTGCATTTCACTGTATGCCTGTATGCCGTGACAAATAAAACTCTTGACTTGACTTGAGGTAGTGTAACGTTTGGGGGGATTTTGCTCTCCTCTGGGAGCAAAAGCCCTAGTGTTACCCGATGGTAATTACCTGTCTATCTGCCCTGATTGCACTAATTGGTACCTGGTGTGTATAGTTTAGTTGGCTTTATATGTTCTTCCTGGTTACTATTCAGATCGTCAGTCGATCACTGCACCTTACCGTGAGTACTACTATACATTCTGCCAGAGCCTTATCGCTACTTGCCACGGAGGATAAGTTCGTTCGCCATGTATAGGAATTGCAGTGTCTTGCCTTTTCGATTATGTAACTTACTGTGTGCTTAGCTTATGTAGCACCGTCACCCGTTGTGTTTATTTCATGATGTGTTTGAGACAACGTTTTCTCCCATTTGCTTTCCCCATTATTATATATATATAGTTCAGTTTATTGTTTGTGCTTTGCGTGTTTTGGGGACTTGATTTCTCCCCTTTGCTTTCCCTCTTTTTGGAGACGAGTACTCTCCCCTTTTGTTTGCTCACCGTTGTCGGCGCGTACGCCTTTCATGTTCGACAAAATAAAACAGTAACCTTTGTTTGAGAATCAACACCCGTCTCTCGTCTATCCGTTCTGCACTGCACCTGGGTCCAACACACCTACCCAACTCGTACCAAGGTAGGTAGATTACATTTTTAGTGAGTAAAGTACCGAAAAAAGGTACAGTTGGGTACAGGTATCAATTCACAGGTACCGGTATCGGTTCAAATGTGAACGGTACCCAACCCTAGTTGTTGCACAGTGGTAAGTGGATTTCTCCTAATATTGTTGAGCTGAGGATCTGCGGTAAGTTTGGCTACTGTTTCGCTGCAATTCTCAGTGGCTCAGGAGGTAGAGCTGGTCATCTTGCTAATCGAAAGGTTCCCGGTTCCATTCCGGCTCCTCTCTGCAGCAGCGTGTCTAAGTATCCTTGACAGTGTTTCCCCTACCATTGCCTTGGCGGGGCGGCCTGCCCTGCCAACGGGACGCCCCGCCCCTCCAGAAAAAATTATAATAAAAAAAATATTTTGTAAAAAAAATATTTTGTAAAAAAAATATTTTCTTTTTCTTTTATTTTTACTCAAGTTTGCTTTAATCACAGTAACGTTGGCGAGCTTGCTAAATTATACATACATCGGTTTTCATATCAATCTTCACTAAGACTTTCAAATGGTGGTGCGGCATGGTCTACGGAGACGCAGAAAAAAGCTACCAAATCCATTCCGAGACAACTCCGAGACTGACTAGCATCGCACGTAACAAGTCTCAGTCTCTCTCTCTCCTTCAAGTAGCCAAATCTCCACGTGCTTGTTGTAGAGAGGTGGAGTCGAGGCGCCGCTTACTTTCGTTTCATTGGAATGGAGGCGGGAAGGCGCCGCTTACTTTCGTTTCATTGGAATGGAGGCGGGAAGGCGGTAGAAATATGGAAGAGGTAGAGAATCTGTCACAGTGGTGTCAGGAGAACTGCCTCTCCCTGAACGTCAGCAAAACAAAAGAGATGATTGTGGACTTCAGGAGGTCGGGGGTCAAGGACTACAGCCCCCTCAGCATCGACGGGGCACCGGTTGAGAGAGTGAACAGTTTCAAGTACCTCGGAGCCCACATATCCGAGGACTTGACATGGACCACACACATTGACAGTGTTGTGAAGAAGGCACGACAACGCCTCTACTTCCTCAGGCGCCTAAGGAAGTTCCAAGTCAGTCAGAAGATCCTTAGGAACTTCTACTCATGTACAATAGAGAGCATCCTGACCGGCAACATCACCTCCTGGTTTGGGAATAGCACTGCACAAGACCGTAGCAGACTACAAAGAGTGACACGTTCAGCCGAACGCACAATTGGAGGGGGGCTTCCCACCCTCCAGAACATTTACAACAAGCGGTGCAAGGGGAAGGCTAAGAGAATTATTAAGGACTCGAGCCACCCGAACAACTGCCTCTTTGAACTGCTGCGGTCAGGCAAGCGATACCGGAGCCTTAAGGCGAGCACAGAAAGACTCAGAAGAAGCTTCTATCCCCAGGCCATCAGGCTGCTCAACGAACAATAAACACTATGCAACAACCATCAAATGCACACAGCACACACACCCACACGCACACACTCACTTAAACAAACAACACACTGCAGCACCCACTCTCCACACTTTAGATCACACAAACACACTTTATATTTATTGACAAAGGATTTGCACTACAACTCGTACACCTACTGTAAATTGTACCTAAATTGCACCTCATCCCATTTCTGCCTTGCACTATATAGTATTGTATATTAGTACACTGCATAGTATTGTATATTATATGGTAACTCAGTTACGTCTATTCTGCATCGAACATTGTACATATGTCTATACTGAACACTGTGACCTCACTTTTTTTTTTACTTCTAATTTACATGCTATACTATGTTATTTTATTTCATACTTATCTTGTCTTGCACAGTCTCTGGAGCATAACAGTAAGAAGCATTTTGTATAAAAGTATTCTGTACTTCTGTATGACAACTATTAAAGAAACTTGAAACTTACTGAGGATGGCCAGATAATGTTGATATTTAAACTTAAAAAATAATTATACAGAGAGAAGCTTCAGCAAGTACAAAACGCTGCTGACCGACAAAATAGAATCCCTCACTGAGGAAAACACAAAGGTCTAACCATCATGTATCACAATAGTGATGTCAGCCAGAGATGGGGAGAAGCATGAACCTTTAAAGGACATCTCTTTGAAATAAATTACATTTTTCAGTTTTTTTCTGATTTCTTTTAAACAAATTATTATTTTGTATTATTTAACAATTTAATTATTATTTAGTTATTGCACTGCACTGGCAGTTGAACTGCATTGAACTGAACTGATTGGAAAAAAGAAACCTCATAAGCTAACTGGCACTGAACATTGAACTACACTGGCACTGTTTGCAGATGTACTGTTATTAAAGTTAGTTAAAAACATAATTTTGTATAGTTTTTTTTGGTTAAATCCAAAAGGAAAAAATATAAAATCAGAGAAATCCAAAAACGGGAAAATTAAAAACAGAGAAATCCGAAAACAGGAAAATTCATATCCAAAAACAGGAAAAGATTAAATGGATTTCATAGGGCCCTAGTTAAGGTGAGTTAATAAATTCACTCTGAAAATCTGCTCCGCTCTGATAAACTGACTCTTTGGTCAGAGTGTCCAGTGTGCACTCTACTCTGAGCCCTCAGAATTTCCGAACAACTTCAGTGCGCTCGCTCTGACACTGGTTGTAAAGTGTTGGTTGTGAGTGTTGTATGTGCCTCCCTGTATTGTAAATAGTTCATATGTGTGTTGTCACTACTGTATGTATAATTGTAAATAAGTTAATTTATGTGTTGTAAATAAATAGTTAATATTTAGTTAATATTTATTTACCTAATTTATGTGCAATCGTTTCATTTCAGCTCAGTGTAGACAAATGCACCGATACTAACAACCGCCTTACTGCGCGCGTCTATGACGACACTGTTGACACCACATATCCGTGACACGCGCGCCCCACAAACACTTTTTACTACTGGGCAGTCCAGTAGAGAGAGAGAGAGGAGAAACGGGAGACAGAGTGGGGGGAAGACATTCGGCAAATAACGAACGGTCCGGGAATCTAACCCGGGTCGGCCGTGCCGCGACTCAGCGCATTATGTGGTTCGCCACTGGGGTGCCAGGGAAAGACTGCTTGAGCAAGACACTTAGGGGGCTTTCTCACTAACCATTCGTGGTCAAATCACAGCCCGATTGCACCAGAAAAGGGTGTGTCCGTCCTACTGAGAACGCTCCCCCCGTCCCCGGGGACGCTGATTCGCTCCAAACCTGGACCGCTGAAATAGGTGGTCTCGGGTGCGCGCCAGTGGGAGCGGGGGGCGTGGTGTGCGAGCTTGTACCAAAACACGGGAGAGGCTTGCTGTATCAACTTGCTGACACACACAACGTCATTACTGCAATGCTTTCATGCTTGCTTGAATTTTGGGCAGATAAAAACATACAGCAACAACTGCAATTGCAAATTGCAATTGCAATTTGGCGAGTTCAGACCTCAACCAAACAAGCATGTTGAGCCTCACGGCTGAAAACATGAAGCCACGTTACAAGCACAAGACTTCCCTGGCTCGCATTAGGCCTGGCAAATTTTTTGCCATTGCTATGTCTACTATACATTGGTTTCTTGTTCGAATGCATTTATTTCTATAGACCAGTGGTGCCCAACCAGTCGGCCATGATCAACCGGTAGATCAATGACATTCAATATAATTGCCGCGAGCAATGGGCTAATGTTAGCTGCTAACTAGTAATAAATAGGCTAAGCTAACTAGCGTTAGCGTAAGCTAACTAGCGTTAGCTTAGCGTTAACCCTGGAAAACGCTCAAAGCGGACTCCACGACACAAGTTCCATTTGTGAGAAAAGGGGGGTGGGTTATATTGACACGGCTTGACAACAGAGGTTCAAATATAACTTCATATTTATTGGTTATTTGTTTCTTTATATCAGCATCCAGTTTCCACCACTGTATGTTAAACTCTTCCTGTGTTGACAGTCCATTTACCATCCATTCCTCCCCAAAAGCAGTCCATTTACCATCCATTCCCAGTGGCGAATCCTTATGGAAGCCAACGGAAGCCATGCCTCCCTAATATTAAAATATGAATTAATATCAAATATGAATGAAAAAAAAAAAAAAAAAAAATTAATATAGTTTACATTCTTTTTCATCTGTGCATCTGTGTTATATTTTTTTTTTTTTTTTTAAATGTCTCCCTCTTCTCCTTCTCACTCCCTCTAACACACTGTCAGCCTCACTATGCTCACTGCAGCAGGATAGGAGGCAGATGGTAGGTCTCTTTCTCCAGGCTTCCAGCATTATAGAGTCCAAATCCGATCCTAGCCAATCAGATTCGAGCTGACTGCCACACCCTAAAAGTTTAAAACGGGGCTGAGAGGAAAATACTCAGCATATTTTCCCCTCTGCACTCTGAACATTGTATTAACCCGTAACTGTTCCCACGGGCCGAATATTGCCCCGATCCTCACGAGATTAAATCCACGGGGACCTCTCGGCGTGCCGAAGCTTTTCCTAAATCACTTCCATCATCGAAAACGAGGGGAAAAGGTCGGCTCGCGACCCTGAAAATGTTGCGTGATTTTAAAAACGCTGTATTAAGTGAGCCTATTATGGGATCCACGCGAGCTTTCTATCGTGGAAACATCTGGGCGTCCCGCAACTTTTACTGATTCACATGTAGCCCCTAAAATGCTTAGAAAAGGAAAACAGAAAGCGTGGAATAAACTCGCCGAAACGGAAAAGTGTCCCACGGGCGCGCCGTGATTCCGATCCGCGTGAAAATATTCACGGCCATAGAGGAGACCGTGGGACACCTTTTTGCAACCGAATATGTGTCTCGAATTTGCTCCCACGCGGCGCGCAAAATCGCGCAAGGAATAATCGGACCAAAAATTAACCAATGCTCCAGCAGTATTAATGACCCTGATGTAAACAAGACAAATGTCTTTCTCTGGTCTGCATCCCCTTATACAATTGTGTGTATTGAGCCGTACTGTATTGTACCCATTCTGCAATCTGTTAAATAAATAAAAAGAAAGTTTGACTGGCCGCCGAGCCATACTGTAGTGTACATGGTGACTGCTTGACTTAAAAAAAAAAAAAAAAAAAAAAAATATTAATAAAAATATTTAATAATTTTTTGGCTTCCCCTGTTATTTTACCCACGCGACGCCACTGTTCATTCCTCCCCAAAAGCAGTCCATTTACCATCCATTCCTCTCCAAAGGCAGTCCATTTACGGGTTTCATTTCCCTTTTTATTTAATCACGTTTATGTTTATTCAATAAATACTATATACTTTGGAAAACGTTTTGCATCACTCTTTCCTCCTGCCGGGACTTGTGCTGAGACGACACAGGCTGAATGGGTTGGGCTTCACAACCACCCTCTCAGAGGTATAGTTAATCTGTACATGTGTGATGTATGTATATCACAGACCTTTGTATGCAACAGCCACATTTAGATGATGAATAAAACGTTGAAGCTTGTAAAGGCATGATGACAAGCCGACAGAACAAATGAACAATCGCACTCTGCACTGGGCTGTTTCTCCCCTCCTCCCTTCCCCTTTACTACATGTGTCCCTGCAACAAAACCATGAATGAATGATATGTTTGTAACACAGTAGGGTCATTACAATAGGCTGAAAATGTCCATCCTTTTCTCGTTCGCCTAAATAATGTTAACCAATGGAAAGACACACACACACACACCAACTTTCTTCCACGCTACTTTCCCCCCACAGCCGATCAGAGAAAAAAAGTTAAACGCGCAAAGTTTTTTTTGTGTTTTTTTGTGTTCCATCTCTGCATAGCAGTGAGAGATGGAGAGAGAAACCATATGGATGTACTGACAGGTTCGGACAGGTTAAATTAGCGATTTTATATTGGTTTGTTATGACAAACCTATTACATAATCCAACATATGTGTAAACAACTAACATATTCCAGTTGACTGTATATTTTTTTAATGATTTGTTACGGAGAAATCAATGTTACATTTGTATAAATTACTGGTACCGCTCTCCGCCATTTTCTTTTTTGGAAAATTTGTGAAATGTTTGCAGTGCATTCTTGGAAATAACCTCTCCCCTCGTTATCGAGCCTGCATCTGGGCACACTCCGTTTGTAGGGGCATCTGGAGGGCTGAAACGTCACTACCCCTTGATCCAAAGTGAAATGGGACAACCCTACAAAACAGAGGGGTAGGGCAGAGTGATAGGGGGACGCAGCATAACTCTTTCACTACCACACTACAGAAGGTTAACTCTTTCACTACAGATGGCTAACCCTTTCACTACCACACTACAGAAGGTTAACTTTTCACTACCACACTACATACGGTTAACCCTTTCACTACCACACTACATACGGTTAACCCTTTCACTACCACACTACAGAAGGTTAACCTTTCACTACCACACTACAGAAGGTTAACTCTTTCACTACCACACTACAGAAGGTTAACTCTTTCACTACCACACTACAGAAGGTTAACCTTTCACTATCACAGTACAGACGGTTAACTCCTTCTCTTTCACTACCACACTACAGAAGGTTAACCCAAGGTTAACTCTTTCACTACCACACTACAGAAGGTTAACCCAAGGTTAACTCTTTCACTACCACACTACAGAAGGTTAACCTTTCACTACCACACTACAAAGGATTCATGCTTTCACTACCACACTACAGAAGGTTAACTCTTTCACTACCACACTACAGAAGGTTAACCTTTCACTACCACACTACAGAAGGTTAACCCTTTCACTACCACACTACAGAAGGTTAACCTTTCACTACCACACTACAGAAGGTTAACCCTTTCACTACCGCACTACAGAAGGTTAACCTTTCACTACCACACTACAGAAGGTTAACCCTTTCACTACCACACTACAGAAGGTTAACCCTTTCACTACCACACTACAGAAGGTTAACCTTTCACTATCACAGTACAGAAGGTTAACTCCTTCACTACCACACTACAGAAGGTTAACCTTTCACTACCACACTACAGAAGGTTAACCCATGGTTAACTCTTTCACTACCACACTACAGAAGGTTAACCTTTCACTACCACACTACAGAAGGTTAACCTTTCACTACCACACTACAGAAGGTTAACCCTTTCACTACCACACTACAGAAGGTTAACCTTTCACTACCACACTACAGAAGGTTAACACTTTCACTACCACACCACAGGCGGTTAACTCTTCCACTACCACACCACAACGGGTTAAGCCAGGAAAACGAAGACTTGTGATTACATCAGCCTCTCGTCGTCTGCGGACGAAGCTATCTCTACAGTGATCGGGTCAGCGTCCCAAAATACAGTCAGTTGGCTATCTGGGCCCTGGGACCAGGCTGGAATGCTAAATGCGGGTTGGCAGATGGAGCCTCAGAGATAAGGAATGAAAGCGCTTGCAGTCAGACGCCGTTCCCCATCCCGCTCTCTCTCCACTCCGGGCCCTGGAGGATGAGTTCAGGTCAGAGCGCTCCGATTAAAGCACCGGGCTCTAATGCATCCTGCACCAGACATTAGTGATGCACCGATGTGAAAATTGTGGCCGATACCCATAACCGATATTAATATTGCTGTTCTGGCCGATACCGATATTTACCGATGTCGATATCTCTGTATAGAAAACACTTTTTTATGATAATCAAATAAGGAGCTATTTTTCAAAACGCATTTTTTTTTTTTAGTTTTGGAATTTATTTTCAGAAATGACTGATATTTTGAAACAAAAAATAAATAAAAATAAAATATTTGTTTAAATTTTTATTTATTAATTATTATTTTTTTGTTAAAATTTTCAATCAATTGTATTAACAGATTGCAGAATGGGTACAATACAGTACGGCTCAATACACACAATTGTTAAGGGGATGCAGACCAGAGAAAGACTTTCGTCTTGTTTACATCAGGGTCCCCCATTTTCATTTCATAATGAATTTTAAGTAAGGGTGCAACTTGCTCCGTGCAATCCATCCTTTGTGGATCTAGCCCTCGAGTCTTTTCTCGAGTGAGTTTGTATGAATTGTATTACCGGTCACTTAATGTACCATAGTGTGCGATTTTAACACAGTGCACAGTCTCTTAACATTTGAACTTGTTTTATTGTGTGTCCATTTTATGTCTGTCTATTTTAACATTTGTCAACTGTACTGATGAGAGCTAATGGAGACCTGCATTTCTCCAAGGGGGATGAATACATGATCTATCCATCTATCTTAACTCAAAAGTGGTCATGGGGAAACGGAAGTGGTTGGGAGCCTGTTAAACACACACCATTACAGGGGCACTTCACAAAAAAACTGTTTTGCACACATTAATTTAGTTCGACAGTTATCGAGAGTACATTAGTATCATCAGGGACATTAGAGTGGTGGTGAAGGAGGCAATTTCCACCCTACATTGTGGGGAGCGCTTTGAGTGTCTAGAAAAGCGCTATATAAAATGTAATGAATTATTATTATTATTACATCCTTGTGTTGTGTTAACACTTTGATCGCCATGGGTTAAATTCATAATTTACCATCCCTCGCCAGCTCTATTTGTCTATGGAGAAGTTCTTTGCAGGGCTATAACTTTCTTTGCAGGGCTATAACCTTTTAAATTCTATTGCTACATTGCCATTATTATGGCCCATTCAATGTCCTATATGTATTGTTCAGGGTGTAGCAACGTTAAACTTTTTCATTCACATATTCATACTAAAATATGGTCTAAAGTATAAGTATGTTTTTATCGTTTTCTGCAGCTTTCTTCAGAACGTGATTTATAGCTCCAAATGCATTATATTGATGATGAAATACAGTTTGGTAGCGATCGGCGCGAGATGAAAAATTTCAACTGGACGTACTTCTAGAATGATCTACGTATGATCTGATGATGACCGGATGGGCGGGGGATCGTTTATAATTCCGTGGGCAGCGTTAGATGATTCATCCAGAGTGGGTCATATGTTCATCATAGCAGTTTATATGGAATAAGTTAGAAAATAACGCTGAATCTTACCGTATGTTCCTCGCGCCGTTGGACGATCAGCGTGGAGTAGACCGTTTTCGATTATGGGATGTTGATCCTGATGAACCATTTCCAGGTTGTATAATACTATATACGTCCAAATAACGTTGTTTATTGAGTTAGGGCGAGCGATTGATCATCCAGTGTGTTGAGATGGAGTCCGGCTACCGATCGCGAGTGCCCGGAGCACATATGGATGGGCACTTCCTGTTTGGCGCGCCCCTCCCTCTTGGCCGATCTGCCGATCGGCCACCAGATGGCGCTCTCGAACCGTTAGACAGTTGAGTGGAGCTCACCAGTACATATCAGGGCTCCGGAAAGGAAATATGATTTCGATGACAGATTTTTGAAATATTGACATCAAAGACGAGTTGCGGCGTCTTCGGCAGAATGAGCATGGCTAGGAATGACGTGTAAACTCGTCCCCGGCGATCATAGTGTTAATTACAGCTCTATGAAATTATGTAAAAAAAAGAAGTAGCAATACCTTGTCTTATAGGAACTGCCTACCGTATCCTTTCATAAAGCTGTAATTAACACAGCACAGGAAGGATCCAATGTCCCCGATGACACTAATTTACTCTCAATAACGGTCAAACTAAATGAATGTGTGCAAAACTGTTTAGAGCATTTGGACGTGTGTGAAATTATGTGCAAAAATAAAATCAGCGTTGTTCTTTTTAAGTGAAGTGCCCCTTTAACCCTTCACTGCCGCACTACCAAATGGTTTCACTACTTTCACTGCGACAAATACGGAAGGTTAACCATTTACTATCACACTACAGACGGTTAACCGTCTGTAGTGCGATAGTAAAGGGTTAACCGTCTGTAGTGTGATAGTAAAGGGTTAACCGTCTGTAGTGTAATAGTAAAGGGTTAACCGTCTGTAGTGTGATAGTAAAGGGTTAACCGTCTGTAGTGTAATAGTAAAGGGTTAACCGTCTGTAGTGTGATAGTAAAGGGTTAACTAGGGATGTCCCGATCGCCTTTTTTTGCTCCCGATCCGATCCCGATCATGTGATTTTAAATATCTATCGATCCGATCGTTTCCGATCCGATCTTTCACATTAGTAATACATTTTGACACATTTTTGTCAGAAACTGGCAGAGCGAGACAAGCCCCTCTGTTGCCTATAGTCCGGGGCGCGAGCGCGGAGGCTTTTGTTATTACATTCACCCTGAGAAATGTGCTTCTGCTTCATATGAGAAATATTAAAAGTTTCAATATATGTTTGCACATTAGTATACATTCAGTGTTCGACTGGTCTGGTCTGAAACGCAGACGATAATCCTCAGTCACGTTATCCTCCAGGTGAAAAGTTAGTCTGAAAACTTCGCCTCCAGCCTGTCCTCCTTGCAAACATTGCAACTGGCTTGACTTTCTATTTTAAAATGCTTAGTTCCAAACCTCTGACATTAAGTCTAGCTGCTCAAGTCAGTGGATATTAACCGTGTTTCGGGAGCGACGTGTTGTTGTGGCAGAACACCGGTCTAAATTAAAGGGAATGTGTTTGTTGCAACGGTGTAAATTAAAGGGAATGTGTTTGTTGTGGACAATTATTCTGCTCTGTGTGACAATAAATACATTAATGATGATATATTATATGTAATTTAAAACCAAAACTAAGGCCTCCATATGAGTTTAAGACGTGGACATGGTCATGTTTGTTGAATAATTTTTTATTTTTTTTGACTGCAGATTTTTATTATTATTTTTTCCCGATCCCCGATCCTCTGAAAAGCACGTGATCGGCGCCGATCCCGATCACGTGATCGGATCGGGACATCCCTAGGGTTAACCGTCTGTAGTGTGATAGTAAAGGGTTAACCGTCTGTAGTGTGATAGTAAAGGGTTAACCGTCTGTAGTGTGATAGTAAAGGGTTAACCGTCTGTAGTGTGATAGTAAAGGGTTAACCGTCTGTAGTGTGATAGTAAAGGGTTAACCGTCTGTAGTGTGATAGTAAAGGGTTAACCTTCTGTAGTGTGGCAGTGAGAGAGAGCAGACTCAATGGAAAGTTTAGTCAGCATGAATGTTGTCAGACCAGAGAGCTGACAGAGCAGGCTGCTAAGAAGACACTCAAGATGAACCCGTCTCTGATTCTGCCAGAGAGCTACAGGCCTAGTCTGTTTACTGTTTTCATAGTCCTTAGGAAAGTGTGTGAACAGTGAAATTGGAGCTCTACCTGTGTTTAACTAGACGTGCAGAAGACCCAGTGAAAGCTTTGGGAATAGCACCGCACAAGACCGCAGCAGACTACAGAGAGTGGCCCGTTCAGCCGAACGCACAATTGGAGGTGGGCTTCCCACTCTCCAGGACATTTACAACAAGCGTTGCAGGGCCAAGGCTAAGGTTGCGGTTACACTAGGGCCATTTCATTTAGTTTCATTTCGCTTTTCAGAACGCTGAGTATTGGCAGGCAAGTTAGAGTTAAGTTAGACGTCGTTTTGTCTCGTCTACATATACATGTAGTACAATGCCAAATAGGTGGCGATGTAGTTCAAACATGAAGGCCATTTTCAACCAATCAGAAAGGTTGAACGAGTCACTCCACATCCTGCTCAAAATCTCAGAAAGCCACCATCTTTATACCTCGCATGAGCCATTTAGCTACATAGCATTTATTTTTCAGCAAGAAATAAAGTGCAATAAACTAAAACGGATACATTCACTGTGTTCTGCCTCATTTGTTGATGATTTGTTGATGAAACAAAACTTAACATCAACACAATTGAAAAAAAGAAAGAAAAAGAAATGTACCACCAAGAGTGGAGTTTAGTCTCACAAAAAGATCGCAGATTTTGTTAGCTTACGCGCTAACGTGATTGGGATATGCCATTATAACAGTATAGCATTGTGGCTAGCAGCGTAGTAACGTTAATGCTAGCAGAATAAATGGATGTAAACGTTATTTAACAGATTGCAGAATGGGTACAATACAATACGGCTCAATACAAACAATTGTTTTTTTTATCTACTTTTTCTCCCATTTTTTTCTCCCATCCCAATTTCGTATTGTCCAATTCTACCCTCCCCTGTCTCGAACGCTGTTAGGCCATGCCTCCCACAAGCCGGCTGCAATGTGGACGAAGCCTTGCATCACGTGTCCCCTCCGGTACACGAGGAGGCAGCCGTCGCATCTTTTTCACCTATACAGCGCGATCTCTCAGCGGCGAGGGTCTGCACGGGAGGGTCACGCCGCCCCCGTTGCTTCCTGATTCTGCTGCGCAGGCGCACCAACCGACCTGTAGGAGTCGCTGTCCACAACGTCCGATCCCCACCCACCAGCTTCCCACCCCTAACACTGCCAATTGCGTTAGTATGAACGACCAGCCAAGCTGGTAGCAATGCCGAGAGCTGGGCTCGAACCCAGCATCTCCTGCATTAGTGGCGAGCGCCTTGCCACTTTTCCCCCCTCCTTTTTCCGATTTTTCTCCCATCCCACTGTTTAGTCGTTATGCCAATTCCCAACCCCCTTCCTGGTTGTTGCGCACTCCCCCCTACTGTTGGTCCGGGAGGCCGGAGACTGTCACATGCTTTCCTCCAACGCATGATGTGCAGCCAGCCTGGCAGCGCAGATTCTCACCGGGAGAGTGTAACGTGTGGAAGGTCACACTACCTCCCTCCAGATCCTACCCTCGCTGTGCAGGCGCCCCGACCGAACTGTAGGGGTCGCCGTCCACAACGCCCAGGACCCACCCATCAGCTTTCCCACCAGCCAAGCTGATGGCAACGCCGAGAGCTGGATTCTGCGTTTCTTTTTAACTTGGACATGCAAACGTAATCATTCGAAAATAGAACGTTGCCGTTTTACCCCAGTGTAACCATGGCCTAAGAGAATAATCAAAGACTCTAGTCACCCAAACAACTGCCTCTTTGAACTGCTGCGGTCAGGCAAGTGCTACTGGAGTCTCATGGCCGGCACAGAGAGACTCAGAAGGAGCTTCTATCCCCAGGGCCCAGGAGTTCAAAACTTTTAATCCCTATCTGATTGGATCAGATTTGGATTTTGGGTAGTTGTTGAAAACGAAAAAACAGGATTAGGATCACTTTGATATCCGGTCAGATCAGGAAATAAAATCCAAGCTTTAATCTGGATCAAATCTTCAAAACGGGTAGTTCAAACCGACAACACAGGATTGGGATCAGTTTGATCCCAAAAAACTGGATTATCTTGATCCCACCAGAGGGGTGGATTTCCAGTAGATTACCAGAGCAAAATGTACTATACAATTTATTTAAAAATATGTTTCAATATAAATAAGATGGCAAAGTTTGTTCACTTAAAAAATAAATTGCCTTCATGGCAAAAGAAAATTATTTTAGTCACATTTGTGGTGGCCTATTTTGTTTTCAACCAAATGTCTTGTGTATGTATGTGACGAATAAATCTCTTGAATCTTGAATCTTGAAATGTTGATGACAAAAATGTTTATGCTCATAAAAGTATCACAACAAAGATTGTCAATCACAAATGTCATTTAGATTCAAGAAGAAATACCAACAAAAAAAAAGTCCATCTGTCATAACCTTCAGCAAACTGAAACCTCACTTAGAATTCAGCTCCTCAAAGCACGCCTGGATGATCAGCTGCCTTTGAATTTTTGTTGTTACCCTAGTGGGAGTATTTTTCTTTTAATTACAATTCCATTATGATTTTATGTCCTTTATATATTTTACAATATAATTAGACATTATAGATGTCTCTGCAATGTGGTCTCTTGTCTTCCTTGTATTATTTTTCATATCCACTAGATTGGTAAAATTAAAGCACTGATATTCAGGATCTAGTAATCTTGAAAAGTCTGAATCTGGATCAGGGTGATCCTAGCCTGGATTGCTTTGAAATACCGGGACAAAATCTGTCCTAGTTATCTGATCCTGGATCACAAAAAAATGAGATTTAAAAATCTGATCGGATCAGATGGGGATTAAAAGTTTTGAACTCCCGGGCCCAGGCCATCAGGATGCTCAATGACTCTCTGTAACATCAACCCACCATCTACACAAACTGCACACACATCCACACACTCACTTTAAAACAAACACTGACTCACCTTATCACTCACTTTATATTTAGTAGTAAAGAGATTTGCACTACAATTCATACCTCATTGCACCTTACCCTAAGTTTGTACCTCATCCCATTTCTGCATTGTACCTCACTGTTACTCTTTTTACTCTGTATTGTGTATTGTATATAGTATATTGACTGAACACTTTATTTTACATACTTTTGACTTTTTCTATTTTATACTTTTTATCTATTTTTATCTAGCACACTCCCAGGGGCTCATACAGAAAAAAGCATTTCATGATAAAGTATTCTGTATTTTACTGTGACAACTAATAAACAAACTTGAAACTTGAGCAGCCCCTTCCTTCCTGCTTAACCAAGTCCTGAGGGGTTGAATACACTAATCTAGGTGGAAGGGTTCATGGAACGACACCGAGGCAGTGTTTCCTCTACCATTGCCTTGAAGGGGCGGCCCGTAATTGTAATATTTTCTTTTCTTTTGTGGAAAATTCATATCCGAAAACAGGAAAAGATAAAAAATGGATTTCATAGTTAAGTTGAGTTCATAAATTCACTTTGGAAAAACTGCTCCGCTCTGATAAACTGACTCTCTGGTCAGAGCGTCCAGTGTGCACTCTGAGCCCTCAGAATATCCGAACAACTCGAGTGCACTCGCTCCGACACTGGTTGTAAATACTTACTGCGCATGACGACGACACTGTTGACGTATCTGCGACACGTGCGCCCCGCAACAACACTAGTCGTTTCGGGGGGGGGGGGGGGGGGGGGGGGGGGCCTACCCCTGAAAAGAAATCCTAGGGGAAACACTGCAAGGTCAGTAGTCACTGGAATGATTTCCAATAGCGTGTAGCTGTCGTGGGGCCCGGGGGTCCGTCAGACGGCCCTAACCACCGAGGGGCCTTCGCTGCAGAATCCACAGAGAAATCTGTTGACTTGGCAACGTCGCAGGTTCCATGATCAGTATGCTTCTGATTCTCTGCTCTCTCTCTCTCTCTGGGAGACGAGAGCAGGTGGGCGGCGGGGGGGGGGGGGGGGGGGGGCGGGACGCTCTGACAACCTCGAGACAGCAAGCAGCAGCAAACAATATGATGAACTGAACCGCTCGCTGGAAAATAAAAACAATAGGGGCGCTTTCATTCCTCGCTTCCATCTCCTCCATCACACCGCTCTCTCTTTGGCATCATCCATAGGTAATTTCCTATCACGTGGTTTTGCTGTTGTGATATATACAGTATGGATATATACAGCAGGGGTGAGTCCCTTCATGGTTCCTTACTGCCGAGGTCACTTTCTAATTATGTCCATGGCCTCCTCCTCCCGTTATGTGGCCTCGTCGTTGCTATGATTTGTGAGAGGTTCACTCACCGATAATGACATCAGTCACTTACTGCTGGACACGAACCTACTGTAAGCAGGTTCATGTCAAGTCTGCAGTTGGTAGGGCGGCTAGGTGGTGTAGTGGGCAAGGCGCTCGCCATCAACGCTCGAGACGCTAGGTTCGAATCCAGCTCTCGCCGTTGCTATCAGCTTGGCTGGTCGTTCTTCACACTAACACAATTGGCAGTGTTAGGGGTGGGAAAGCTGAAGGGTGGGTCCTGGGCGTTGTGGACAGCGACCCCTACAGTTCGGTCGGGGCGCCTGCACAGCGAGGGTAGGATCTGGAGAGAGGTAGTGTGACCTTCCACACGTTACACTCTCCCGTTGAGAATCTGCACTGCCAGGCTGGCTGCACATGCGTCGGAGGAAAGCATGTGACAGTCTCCGGCCTCCCGGACCAACAGTAGGGGAAAGTGCGCAACAACCAGGAAGGGGGTTGGGAATTGGCATAACGACTAACAGTAGGATGGGAGAAAAATCGGAAAAAATTAGGGGGGGAAAAGATAATAAAAAATAAAAATAAAAAAAATAAGTCTGTAGTTGGCACAAGCTATTAAATCCAAACCAAGCTATATATTGTACCCGCTGCTGTGCGCATTGATTCAAACACTTGTCATCAGAGAACCTGGCAGAAAACTAAATGGTAAATGGCTGCTTTTTTATATAGCAGCTTTTATCCAAAGCGCTTTACAATTTGTTCCTCACCTTCACCCATTCACTCACACATTCACACACCGACGGCGGAGGCGACCATGCAAGGTGCCAACCTGCTCATTGGGAGCAATTAGGGGTTAAGTGTCTTGCTCAAGGACACATCGACACGCTGCCCGGGAGGAGCGGGAATAAAACCAGGAACCTCCAGATTGCCAGACAACTGCTCTACCTCCCGAGCCACTGTCGCCCCTATCTGCGTTCTTGGCTGGAAAGAACAAGCAAGCCATTTCCCTGCTGAACCACCTCCGACACGATGGATCATGGCTGTGGACTGAGAAGGACGTCCGTCAGTCGGATATTTGATGGCATCTCAAGCTGAATAATAATAATAAATTAATAATAATAATAATAATAATAATAATAATAATAATAATAATAATAATAATAATAATAATAATAATAATAGGGGCGGCTGGGTGGCGCAGCGGACATTGTGCTCGTCACCAACGCAAGAGACACCGGGTTCGAATCCGGCTGTCGGCGTTGCCTCCGGCTTAGCCCGGCCGTCATACTAACTCAATTGGCAGAGTTTGCGGGTGGAAGTCGATGGGTGGTAATCTGGACGTTGTGGACAGCGACTCCTACAGGTCGGTTGGGGGACGCCTGCACAGCAGAGACAGGAAATGGCGGGGGTAGTGTGAGCCTCCCACACGTTACACCTTGCCAATGAGAGTCCGCGCTGGCAGGTGAAAAGATGTGACAGGCTGCCTCCTTGTGTATCGGAGGGGACATGTGATGCAAGGCTTCTATCCTCCCTACAACCGGCCAGTGGGGGGCATATGCGAGCAATGTTCAAGACAGGGGAGGGGATAATTGGCACAGCGGGTAATTGGGATGCAGTGGCGGCTGCTGACCAAATTTTTTGGTGAAGCACAAATTATTATATTATATGTTAAATAATACAGTTAAAGACAACAGGCACTAGTAATAAATACCTTGGAGTAACTCTTGACACACACGCCTCACTTTAGGGGTGGACGGTATGGTCTAAAATTTATATCACGGTATAATTTGAAGCATAGACGGTAACGGTATATATCACGGTATCAGTGTTTCCGTTAGAATAATTTTTTTTGCCTGATAGGCAGGCTATATAAAGAATGACATCCTCAAGGCATGTAGATTTATAATATTTTAACTTAAAACTAGGCTACTTTTGCATATAAAGTCATTATACTCCAAATAAAATAAGTCCCGAGTCGAGATTCCGTGCTGCTCCCATTGCAAACAGCGGGGCTGGATGCTGGATTTTGCTAGAAGCATATGTAGCTGCAGAGCCGCAGAGCCAGGGGCGCTTTCAGGTCTGGTCACAGGCCCGCTCAACAGCGCCCCCCCCCCCCCACCCAACGGCTGAATTGCCAATGGCTGAATTGGAGTATTGCACTGTGCAATACTCCAATTCAGCCATTGGCAATTCAGCCGTTGGGTGGGGGGGCGCTGTTGAGCGGGCCTGTGACCAGACCTGAAAGCGCCCCTGGCTCTGCGGCTCTGCAGCTGCATGCTATTCGCAAATCCACTGCTGCAGCCGTCCTCCCGCTGCAGCCGTCGTTATCATAACACTACACACATATCATAATGTTTACAGCAAACTGTAGTTGATCACCAGGTATGTTTTATTAACGTAGAATAATTCATATAAGAAAAACGATATCGTACCTTTCTCCACTGGTTAAAAATGCCAGGAACTGAAATTGAAACTTGCTGTGCGCCGCGGTGATATGTGTTTATTATGAAATGACAATTGCGTGTTGACACGCCCACTGTGTGAAGCCTCCTAAATAACTTTTTCCAGTTTGCACATATCTATTATCTATGACTAATTCTATCTATTTTTAGGGGCAAATGCGATTGAAATAGTCGCGCTGTGGTTACATGACGTCATTGCTATTTTAGAGCTGCTCTACCGGTTACACGGTATAGTCAAAATCCATACCGTAGAGCAAATTCATACCGTTTCATATACCGTTTATACCGTCCAGCGTCCACCCCTACCTCACTTACAAACATCACGAGAGAGGAGGAGGAGGAGGAGGAGGAGGGGAGAGGAGAGGAGGAGAGGAGGAGGAGGAGAGAGGAGGAGGGGAGGAGAGAGGGAGGAGAGAGAGGAAGAGGAGGAGAGATGTTGTACAGAACGCATCACCAGATCAATCTCAGATGCACATCACTCAGCACTATATAGAACTGAACGACACACACACACACACACACACACACACACACACACACACACACACACACACACACACACACACACACACACACACACACACACACACACACACACACACACACACACACACACACACACACACACACACACACACACACACACACACACACACACACACACACACACACACACACACACACACACACACACACACACACACACACACACACACACACACACACACACACACACACACACACACACACACACACACACACACACACACACACACACACACACACACACACACACACACACACACACACACACACACACACACACACACACACACACACACACACACACACACACACACACACACACACACACACACACACACACACACACACACACACACACACACAGGCCAGGCCACAGCGGACCAAGATAAATCGCTCGTTACCCACAGAAAGGCAGAAAGCATACCAACGCAGTGAACGCATGCAGTAAAATACAGCCAATTAATTCATAATCAACACAGACCCACACAGCTACTAAATATTTAAAAAAAAAAAAAAATCACTCACCATTGACGACGTTACAGGAAATAGTGTCCCTCGTAAATAGGCTCCCTCCCATCTGATCACTTGTAAATTAAATCCATCCTTCGATATTTTCTGATGAAAAAGGTCTCCATTCGTCTTCCCCAGCCAGCCCACTCAGAGCAAGACTAAGTCGGCCCGTCTGACCTGGTAGTCCGATAACCTTGGTCGTGGGGGTCTATCTTGGTAGGTTTCAATGCAACTCCCGGTTCTCCCTGGCCACAGATAAACACATGTTTCGCGAATCCTCCCCCAAACTCCTTATACTATCTCCGATTACTGGAGATCACTGGTGATGACATCATCACAGTCACGCTGCGGTCCTAATGTTGGCGCAAAGTTTAATTTAGCCTACTGTAGGGCTGACCCCTATTAATCGATTAGTCGACTAATCGGTCGAAAGGAGCCGTAGTCGACTGGCCAACCTCTTAGTCGAATATAATTTTCTTTTTAATGTAAAAATGTTTTTAATTATATATATATATATTTTTTTTTTATCATTCTTTCCAAAAGAAAAGAGGCCTAGAAGCGTGGCTAACGCTAATGGCACGCAGACCAGAGGCTAACTGCCTAAGAAAACAGGCACAGAGGCACTGAAAGAGGATTTCACCCATCTAATGAACACACTAGACTAGACAAATATCAAGATGTATCCATCAGTGGACCAATTGCATGCTTTTGCAGAGGACAAGAAGCCTTCAGTCGACTCCTTCAGACATTAAGCACCCCCCACAGCCCAAATGGAATGATAAAAAATGTAAAATATATATATATATATTATTATACTTCTTTTTTTTTACTTTTTTTTAAGTCGACCAATAGTCGACTAACGGCAAATTTTGGCCAATCCTAGTCGACCATCCAAATCCTTAGTCGGGGACAGCCCTAGCCTACTGTGTTGTTACAGCTGTACTGTATTGTACCCATTCTGCAATCTAATACAATTTTCAATCAATCAATCAATCAAACAGCCGGAGAACTTGATGACATCATCACAGTCACGGAGCTCTTCTCTGATTTGAGTGTCAGAACATTGAGGGCTGTCAATCATTCAATCCCAGTTTGCGAGTGGCGTGCGCAAAAATGCACGGGCGGGGCTTAGATGACTCAAATAGCCTATTTTGATTAGATAATAATCAACTAAGATCAACCCGTGCACTATAAGTTGCACTATAGTGATTGACAGCTCGCCATTGCTGCCGTTATGTGATGAGCAGGCCTGATCAGAGAGCTCAGAGCTGTCACTTGGCCATTTTTGAAGAAGAAAAAATTCACTGGCATTTTTTTTTACAGATGAAAACATTTCTAATAAAAAAAATAATAATAAAAAAATATATATATATATATGTAAATTAATAATAATTATGAGTGAATTTGTGCTTCACGTGTTGTCATTGAATAACCTCCACTGTTGGGATGGGAGAAAATTAGGGATGCTCGATATTGGCTTTTTTTACCGATACCGATATTCCGATATTGATATATGCAGGGTTTCCCCCCCCAAAAAACTGAATAATTTCAGGTAACTAATAATTTCACTGGATATATATATAAAAAATATTGTTATTGTTTTTTTTTTTTTTTTTAAACAGATACCGATATTTTCCGATATCACATTTTACTGCCGATATCGGCCGATAATATCGGTTGGCCGATAATATCGGACATCCCTAGAGAAAATAGAAAAAAAGGAGAAAAAGTGGATAAAAAAAAATAATAAGAGGCCATTGGGGATAAGTGGTCCAAATGACATTTGAGTTGAAACGGAGGGCTAGCTTGGAAAAACTGACTTGTAGCGAGAACAACGGATACATAAGAGACAAGACGACGGCTGTGATTTAGGCTCGATTTGTTCACTTCAAGTTTCAAGCAATCAGGGAGTGCAATGCACATAGTTTTGCACCGTATGGCTGTTTTTGGAAGACAAAACTACCTGCGTCCTGACAAACCGTCCCTGCCAGACCGTGAATGAGTGAGTGAGTGAGTGAGTGAGTGAGTGATCCCAATTTGTCATGCATAGCAGCATAGCCCCTGGTGCCAGTGCTGTGCACTGTGGGAGAGAATGTAATGATATTGGGGACTGAGAATCTCTCTCTCTCCTTTTCCTCTCTCTCTTTCTACTCTCTCTCCTCTCTCATTCTCTCTTCTCTCTCATTCTCTCTCTTTCTCTCTTCTCTCTCTCCTTCTCCTCTCTTTCTACTCTCTCCTCTCTCTCTCTTTCTCTCTCCCCTCTCTCTTTCTCCTCTCTCTCTTCTTCTCTCTCTAATTAGCTGTCCACACACTACGTAAATCATTCCCCTCCCTTTTGAGATGGCCTTTGAGGATCCTAGAGAAACAGTCTTGCTTTGCTTTTAAAGAGACTCGCGTACTTCAGATTTCTAAACCACCACACTTGGAACGGCATTCAGGATTATAATGTACGCGGAAACCATGCAACCCACTTTACATGACTAACACTAACCGCTGTCCTATTTCATCAGCCTCATCCGAGGGAAGCCGGTCTCTAAGAAAAGAGCCAGAATGAGAAGCTGCTCATAATACACTACGACCACGGTGGAGAGAACTGAATGAGAGATTAGAACAACCAACGTCGCACGAGAGCCCCCCCCCTCCGCCGAGATTTACAGAGGCAACACACTAAAGGTCAACGGCAGGGTAGATTCTGATCCGATGTCCTGCGTCTGGCTCGTCCCCAACAGCACAGAGACATTAGGCCTCGACTGTCCCCGAGTCGCCCCTTATTGATCTGCTGCCACTCGTTCCCCGAGACATTAATCTCCCTGAGAGACTAAGGGTCACGTGCGGTCACTAAGGGTCACGTGCGGTCACTAAGGGTCACGCGCGGTCACTAAAGATCCTGCACACACCAGCAGTGTGGGAGGCCCGGGTTCACTCACTGCATGCTGAGGTTAACGCTTAGATAACACCGACGGAAAGAGGACTTTGAACACAACACAGGTTGGG
This sequence comes from Notolepis coatsorum, assembly GCF_963971535.1. Taxonomy (NCBI): domain Eukaryota; kingdom Metazoa; phylum Chordata; class Actinopteri; order Aulopiformes; family Paralepididae; genus Notolepis; species Notolepis coatsorum. The sequence continues at coordinate 106,658,261 of NC_140181.1, read as the reverse complement.
GGGGGTGGCAAACCCTGGCCGTCTTAAGCCCCCCCCCTCCAGCTGATATAATGTTCCATTACCCCTACCGCTACCCGCTGCCTTCAGAGGGGACCAGCTCAGTCAGGAGACATAAAAATGAAACATTTTGAAGTAATTGCATAATTGATCTCCTCCTGACTCTGCTCCTCTCTCCCAGGGCTTCTTGTACTGCATTCCATATATCTTGGCTTTTTTTTTTACGAGCCTGCCGCTGTAACACATGAAGTCCACTCTCGCAGCAGGACTATAGTCCACTGTGGTGGGTGGGCCAGCCAGCACCAGTCAGACCTCAGTCTCTACTACATGTATGACGGTTACCGATGGAAGGCGAAATGACAACCGACAGGCGCTCTCTCTCTCTCTCTCTCTCTCTCTGGGCTGCATGCTCAGCCTCTAACTAATGAAAAACAAAAGACAGGCGGGAGGGAGATGATGACACAGCAGAAAGCAGCGACCATGGACCCACTCCAACTCATTACATTTGAGAGTGCGGGCTACTCACTCGCACAGCAGCACAGCACACACATTCTGGGGCACTGGACTATGACCAGGCAATAGTGTGTTTTCTTGGATTGGAGGCGGAATTGCTCAATCCAGGCTAAAGCCACACGCATCTATTTTTGAACGTGATGGTGGTCGAATAGGACGGGAGATTAGATGACATAATAACGGGCAGCTGTGACTTAGTTACATGGATGACACGATGTGCTGCTGTCACACGGGACACACAGGCGGAATGAAAACACAGCACCTATAGATTGTCAATGGACTGGAAAAGGCATATCGCAAATATTTAGTCAGGGGGGGGAAAATATATATATGTGTGCATCCCTGCAGGGGGGAGAGAGTGATCCGCACAGTAAAGTCAGGTGCTTGTTATTAATAAGAGAATCCATGATCAACCCAATGGTCGATTCCAAATATGGTCCTAAATAAAAGCTCCGTTTTGTAGACACATTGTACCGTTGTGTTATTTGATGGTAAAACACTGACCATTCTGTCCACCAATCAATCAATCAATCAATCAATCAATCAATCAATCAATCAATTCAAAACCATTTCCGGGAGGAATACATGCAGAGTTAGTATGAGGAGAAAAAAGTTAACTGCTTCCAGGGGCGTCGGGCATGATGTTGTGGTTATTAATAAGAAGAGTCTGTTTTACTAGCAATCATTTCACTTTTGCCGAAATGTCTGCAACGCAGTCTCCAAGTTAGACGTCTCTCTGTTTTCGGTTGAACAATAATACTTTACACCTTCCACCATAATCCATTATATATCAGTGGGTCGTCGTTAGTGAAACGTGTCTTACTTTTCCTGGGTGGTGTTCTCCCTGATGGCTCCCAGCAGGGGGACCAGGCTCTGGTTCTGGTGCTGCGGCGGGACGGGCCGGGGGGGCCCGGGGGGGCAGCAGGTCGCCAGGTGCCGCTGGTACCGCTCCTGGAGACGGGCGTTCTCGGAGCACAGGTCGGACACTTGCTGCTCCAGCTCCCCGATCCGGAGCCGCTGGGTCTCCAGTAGCTCCTGCTGGGTCTCGATGATGTTGTGCAGCTCCTTCAGGTACTCCGCGGCCCGGGTGGGATTATTCTCGGTGGCGGTCGGGCTTCTTTCCTCCTCCATGTCGCTCCGACTGGGTTTCTTAATAATAGTGTTGCTCTCCGATCCTCCGCAGAGCGGCTGGTCGCAGCAGCCCCGGCTCTACGCGCAATAACAACCCACCGCCGCGCTGTGCCTCTTGCGCCTCGCCATTGTTTTGGCACACATGTGTGGACCGTGCTGTCAGGAGAACAGCTGATGGGTCCGGAGGAGTCGGGACCACCACACAGGTGATCTGGGTCAGGATCCAAGTATTCCAGTGCCCGGTATCCTGTCCGGCGGCGATATACACGCGTTTAGCGGAAACACAGCGCAAAAGAACTAAGCGCCTAATTCTTCACAACGACTTGGGTACAAAAAAAAAAAAACTGCATACATCCGAATGTCGAAGGAGTAATGATCACAACAGCAGTGAAGTCCAGAGTGCTGCTGATGCCTGTTGTTCCTCCTCGCGGCGCTGCTGTGTGGTGGTGTGTCCAGCAGCTCCATGCTGCTCCCGGGACGCGCTGTCAACAGACGCTGCTGCGCGTCAAGGAGGCGGGGTTTTCAAGTTGCATTCATCTGCAGGTTTTCAAGTTGCATTCATCTGCAGGGTTTCAAGTTGCATTCATCTGCAGGTTTTCAAGTTGCATTCATCTGCAGGTTTTCAAGTTGCATTCATCTGCAGGTTTTCAAGTTGCATTCATCTGCAGGTTTTCAAGTTGCATTATTCATCTGCAGGTTTTCAAGTTGCATTCATCTGCAGGTTTTCTTCAAGTTGCATTCATCTGCAGGTTTTCAAGTTGCATTCATCTGCAGGTTTTCAAGTTGCATTCATCTGCAGGTTTTCAAGTTGCATTCATCTGCAGGTTTTCAAGTTGCATTCATCTGCAGGTTTTCAAGTTGCATTATTCATCTGCAGGTTTTCAAGTTGCATTCATCTGCAGGTTTTCTTCAAGTTGCATTCATCTGCAGGTTTTCAAGTTGCATTCATCTGCAGGTTTTCTTCAAGTTGCATTCATCTGCAGGTTTTCAAGTTGCATTCGTCTGCAGGTCTTCAAGTTGCATTCATCTGCAGGTTTTCAAGTTGCATTCGTCTGCAGGTTTTCAAGTTGCATTCGTCTGCAGGTCTTCAAGTTGCATTCATCTGCAGGTTTTCAAGTTGCATTCGTCTGCAGGTCTTCAAGTTGCATTCATCTGCAGGTTTTCAAGTTGCATTCGTCTGCAGGTTTTCAAGTTGCATTCATCTGCAGGTTTTCAAGTTGCATTCATCTGCAGGTTTTCAAGTTGCATTCATCTGCAGGTTTTCAAGTTGCATTATTCATCTGCAGGTTTTCAAGTTGCATTATTCATCTGCAGGTTTTCAAGTTGCATTCATCTGCAGGTTTTCAAGTTGCATTATTCATCTGCAGGTTTTCAAGTTGCATTCATCTGCAGGTTTTCAAGTTGCATTCATCTGCAGGTTTTCAAGTTGCATTCATCTGCAGGTTTTCTTCAAGTTGCATTCATCTGCAGGTTTTCAAGTTGCATTCGTCTGCAGGTTTTCAAGTTGCATTCATCTGCAGGTTTTCTTCAAGTTGCATTCATCTGCAGGTTTTCAAGTTGCATTCATCTGCAGGTTTTCTTCAAGTTGCATTCATCTGCAGGTTTTCAAGTTGCATTCATCTGCAGGTTTTCTTCAAGTTGCATTCATCTGCAGGTTTTCAAGTTGCATTCGTCTGCAGGTTTTCAAGTTGCATTCGTCTGCAGGTTTTCAAGTTGCATTCATCTGCAGGACGCAACGAGTGCTGCAATAAACTACATTTGCAACATTGATATAAAGGCTGGAATGCAGACTTGGGTTAGAGGTGGCTCTCTCTCTCTCTCTCTCTCTCTCTCTCTCTCTCTCTCTCTGGCCCAGGCGGCCAGGCCATTACATTATGTACCTATTTTGACATTTTAATGATATTGTATTTATGGCAGAAACCAGCTAATATTGTCTGCGTGTCAGTGATTGATTGACGTTGGCACACCGTGGCGTGGTAAGGTCTAGACCAGAGTGTCACCGTGGCGTGGTAAGGTCTAGACCAGAGTGTCACCGTGGCGTGGTAAGGTCTAGACCAGAGGGTCACCTGGTGGTAAGGTCTAGACCAGAGTGTCACCGTGGCGTGGTAAGGTCTAGACCAGAGTGTCACCTGGTGGTAAGGTCTAGACCAGAATGTCACCTGGTGGTAAGGTCTAGACCAGAGTGTCACCTGGTGGTAAGGTCTAGACCAGAGTGTCACCTGGTGGTAAGGTCTAGACCAGAGTGTCACCTGGTGGTAAGGTCTAGACCAGGGGGTCACCTGGTGTATTTTGCCTGCAGCAAGTCTGTGCGCCTCCACTATTATATAAATATCAATATGAATAAAACAACAACCTGTATCTCTGGTGACCCTGTATGGCTATATCTGAGTTAAAGTTGCACTATTTAGCTTTGGGAGAGACATTTTAAAGATTTCTTTTGGGGGAAATTATATGGTAGACCTATATATATATATATTTTTTTTTTATCAAAATTTGTATTATTATTTTCCTTTTTTCATTTCACAACACAACAAAGCACAACACAATACAGTAACACAATAATACACAAGACACCACAGGACAGTACTTCAACAATAATAACTAAATAATAATAATAACGACAAGACAATCAGAAATAATACAAATTATAATAAATGCAGAATATAAACATTTATACATTTATAAAATTATATTATTACAGACACCGCAAAAGACAATTCCTCCCCCACGCCCCCCCCCCCCACCCCCTGGGCCCTCCCCCCACCTCAGGACCAACACCCCGATCCAGCTTTGCTGCTAGATCATGGCTTTAACTTTAAGATAATGGTATATTTTTATAACTGAATAAACTAATTGTCACATGAGAAATGAGTCCTTTGGAACACTGTTTGAAGCTAGAAATATGTCTGAAAAGTTTCCATTACTGTGGTTGTTTACAAGGCCTGGGTTGTTTTTATTTTTGTTAGCGCTGTGGATATAAGAAAGAGGTCTTTAACCCATTTTCTGCCACGCTTATATCCATCGCTGTTTGATCTCTGCCAGTATTGTAAGTCTATGGAGATGTTCACCTTCTTTGCAGGGCTATAACTTTTTAAATTGTATTGCTAAATTGACATTACTATGGCCCATTCAACATCGATTACCTATCGTTCAGGATGTAGGAACGTTTTACTTTTTCATTCACACATTCTACGAAAATACCATCTAGAGTATAAATATGTTTTTATCGTTTTCTGAAGTATTTCCCAGAACGTGAGATATAGGCACAAATGCATATATTAGATCATCAAATGCAGTTTGATACCGATCTACGCTATATTAAAAATTTCAACTGTACATGGTCCTAAGGGTTATGACTGATCATGCGCGGGTGAACGGAGGGGGGGGGGGGGGGTCGTTTATAATTCCGTGATAGTCGTTAGATGCTTCATGTAGTATGGGTGATATATTGATCAGAGCAGTTTGTATCGAAAATGATAAACAAAAACGCTGAAACTCACGTCAGTCTACCGTTGGGCGATGAGAGTGGAGAAAACAGATCCCAGTTATGTGATGGGGATCTAGGCGATCCATTTCCGGTTTGTATATTACTAATACACGCCCAAATCATGTAGATTATTGAGTTATGGCAAAGATCCATATCCACGGTGTGTGTATTGAGTCCCGATAAACTATAAACAAGTGGCCGGACGGAATTAGGGGACGAACCGAGCTGCAACGGGCATTTCCGGTTTGGCAACTCGCCGATCAGCCACCAGGTGGCAGTATTGAAGCGTTGCAGAGTTGTGCTGAGTCCCGCAGCATCTGACAAGGCTCCGTGAGTGAAATATGAATACCATGGCGAAAATATGAAATTATGATCAGAATCACGTCGTACGCCGTTATTGGCAGAATTAGCATGAACTTGAAACCCGTCGTACGACGTTATTGGCGGGAAAAGGGTCAAAGCTGAGTCAATGTTGATGGCTTTTTATATATATATTTTTTTTTATCCACTTTTTCTCCTTATTTTTCTATTTTTTCTCCCATCCCAATTTCGTATCGCCAATTCTCCCCTTCAATTCTCCCCTCCCCTGTCTTGAACGTTGCTAGACTATGCCTCCCACTGGTCGGCTGTAGTGAGGATAGAAGCCTTGCATCACGTGTCCCCTCCGGTACACAAGGAGGCTGCCTGTCGCATCTTTTCACCAGACAGCGCGGACTCTCAGTGGCGAGGTGTAACGCGTGGGAGGCTCACGCTGCCCCCGATACTTCCTGTCTCTGCTGTACAGGCGTCACCCAACCGACCTGTAGGAGTCGCTGTCCACAACGTCCAATCCCCACCCATCGACTTTCCACCCGCTACCTCTGCCAATTGAGATAGTATGACGGCCGGCCCAAGCCGCAGGCAACGCTGACTCTGGGAGTCGAGACCGGAGTCTCTTGCATTGGTGACGAGCGCAATCTCCGCTACGCCACCCAGCTGCCCTATGTTGATGGTTTTGTTGAACATTTGTATTTCACAGGAGAGAAACTGTATTCAAAGATCAAAGAAAGCTATTAAAATAGTCTTTGAATCTAAATATACTTTCTTTGTGTTGATTCTACATTAATTCCATGATTTTACTCAAGTAAATATCTGTTACAAGCTTCGGTCTTAAGTAGAAAAATGCGATTAATCACGATTAATTTATTGATAAATAAGAAAATTGTGCGATTAATTAGTAAAACATTTTAATCTATTGACAGCACTACATAAGATACAATCATTCTAATTGTATAGTAAATATGTTTTGTACACTAATTGCAGTGTATATATGCAAAATGTGAACAAATCCCCCTCCGCTGAAAACTGCACAGTGAACCTTTAGGAATGGCTTCTCAGTAATAATGATTCAGCACATTTTGTCTGTGTGGCTGGAGGTTGTACTTCCCCCAAAAGCCATAATACCCCCAGAGGGTTCTGTGGGAGAGCAAGGCACTGCTCAAGCTCAACGATGTGCTGCACAGAAGGGTGCTGCTGCGTCGTCTACTGAACCAGTGATCACAGCTGATCTCACTTCACGTTTCCATATCCCACTTCACGTTTCCATGTCTCACACTTGAGGCACGAGTGCTGCATGTTGAACTGAACTGTCCTGGGGTCACAGGAATCAGGTGATTCTGCAAAGATCAACCCCACCGGTGCTACACTGAATCAGGTGATGTCTAAGCTATAATAAGGTGGTCTATTTAAACTGCCAAGCTGACTTCCTTTTTATTTTCTCTTTTTACTCTGCTGGTGCTGCTACTGGTGCTGCTTAGTCTACCTGCTACTGGCGCTGCTTAACCCTTTCACTGCCGCTGTGCCGCACTACCAAACGGTTAACACTTTCACTGCGACAATACACTGAAGGTTAACCCTTTCACTGCCACACAACAGCAGCTTAACCCTTTCACTGCCACACTACAGCAGGTTAACCCTTTACTATCACACTATATTCCTATGTCGCCTATAGGAAGCTCCACCCCTGCCTGATGTGATGCCCACTAGAAGTGGTATCATGTTAATATCATTAGATAATGGGTCAAAACGTTGTGAACATACTTGTACAGTATCACCTCCATTAGAAATAAGGTAGAACAGTCATATCATACTTAATGGACAACATTAATATAATTTGGTCAATAGGTGGCAGTATAGGACTTGTGTTCAGTAACTTCGCCTTATAGGAGACCGTACTCTGCTGCCTACGGCCGCACGAGGCGAACTGATTCTCACAACTGAGAGGATTCAGAACCTGTAACATCATGTCTGCGCCTCCTTTTGTCCGTGACTAACTGCAACCTGTGTTTCAGGTGGGTGATACATTACAAAACACACATAAAGGTTAATAATGACAATGTCGAGAGACCAATGAGGTTATGTTTGAGTCAAGTTTAAGAAGTTTAAGACGACGAGTAAAGAGTGGTTTAGAAGTTGACCGTCAATCATAGGCGGCGCGTATATAAGGCCAGGGGAGGCTATGCCGACCCAGTCTGCGCATTATTATAGGCAGCCTAGGCTACGATAGTGTGTGCGTGTGGGCTGCTGCAGCCCGGTGGTGACAATACGCAAGGGTCGGCCAACCAAGGTGTCAATGGCAGTAGGTGTGGTGGCCGTTTAACATTCCAGACTGCAGGCAGTAACCAATCACGCCGCATCATCAAACTAACCGATGCCAGTCTGGTCTTCAAAACCCTCCACGGTCTAGCCCCACCCCCACTTTCCGATTGTTCACCTCCAGGTTCGCGTGTAGTCTTTTACCAACAAACGTGCAGTTCCGCGTTCGGGTTCAGAACTGTTGTACCGGGTGGCGTCTATTCGCATCCTAACACTAATTTCCATTAAGGACAAGTACATTTAGCAAATCAGCCCTCTCCGTGAGAGCTGCCAAGACCTGGAACTCCATTCCAAGTTACATGCCGCCTGGGCATAACACTGGATCACCTGAGGCCAAGGGCTTGCTCTACGAGGGCATGATGAGACTGAGTCAGAGTTAATCAAACCGTGGAAACTTTTTAGAGCTACTATGTACATTGTTTTCAAAGCATGATGAGATCCAAATTATGGAAAACGTTTCCTTCATTGCCGTCGGCACCGCAACTTGTGAACGGCCTTTCCCAATGAGGCGCATCCGAAACTTTTGCTGCATTAAGGTAAGACAATGGTTAATCATATTGGATGCCTTCATTTGAACAATTAATTTGCACTATATGAAATGAGTGGGGCTCGCTGTAGTAGCCTAGATGTGGGTGTGACATCAGAACCTGGACAGCACCGTTTGCGTGCAAGCAAAAAAGAAAAATGTTGCGCGCTACGCGCAAGTTTCATCTGATCTATAGCCTACCCTAATGTCCAGCTCACCCGCTGCCTATGCCGTCAATTGATGATGCCGTGTCTCGTGGCACGTTAAATAAAGTGTTGAAATACAATTCCCTTAATCATTAAAGTGTCGGAGCTAAGTATCTCCAAGTGGGTTATAAAGGTTATGTAGAGCCATATGAAATCCGTTTAATTTTTTTCCAAATTCCATTTTATTTTTTTCCAAATTCCGTTTTTTCCGTTTTAATATTTCAGAATTCTGTATTTTGCTTTGTATGCTCATTTTACCATCATAAATAGTGTCTAATAAGTGGGAATGAATAAATGTCCACAATTTAATAAGATAAAACAGTCCATTTAATAGGGCTGTCTTAAATACTTCGAAGCTTCATTCATTTATTTCATTCGAATATGAAAATAAAATTCGATTATTAAAAAAAATAAAAATAAAAAGGTATATATATTTTTGCAAAATCAACTCTGCCTCTCTTTGTTAACTACAACAAGCAATGCCGTTTGTTATTTAAGATGAGGTCGGACTCAGCACTGACAGATTTGTGTTCATTGTGCTGCTTTTATGAAGCCTCAAATGACTGCTTACAATATTTCATGAAAGCAAAGTGTTTTGTTTGTCTAAGATTTAAAAAGGTTTAAACTTTACAGCACTGACAAAGTTGAACAAAGTGCTGTACAAGTCCCACAACATAAAAAAAAAAAAAGTAAAAAAAAAAAAAATTTTTTAATTAATTATTTTTTTATAGTTGATTCCATTTTTATTGCTCAATTCCGCGATTCCGTCCGCGATTCCGTGATCGCGGATTCCATATGGCTCTAGGTTATGTTTGGGAAATATGTACTGTTTGAGTTCAAATGCTGTTTAGTAAATGAATATTGACATATTTGGTATAAGTGTTAAAAGATGGTTTAAAGGGCTAGCATTAGCCCACGCTAGCTAGAAGTTAGCTAGGTACTTGAGCCGTCCCTCGTGCTCGCTCTCTCTCACTCTCTCTCTCTCTCTCTCTCTCTCACTCTCTCTCTCTCTCTCTCTCTCTCTCTCTCTCTCTCTCTCTCTCTCTCTTTCTCTCTCTCTCTCTCTCCCACTCTCTCTCTCCCGCTCTCTCTCTCTCTCCCCCCTCACTCTCTCTTTCTCTCCCGCTCTCTCTCTCTCCCCCCCTCACTCTCTCTCTTTCTATCCCGCTCTCTCCTTAAATGTAAATATAAATCTATTCCTAGTAAGGCTGAGATCAGCCATATACATATAAATGCACTCAGATGCACATTGATTAAAGGTTCAAACGAACTTGAGCTTGAACACAAATAAGAGTGACACAGAGGTGTTGAGGTATTCCTGTGCACTATAGAATATATAAATTAAATGGATGATGATAAAGGTAATAGCTATTGATGATGTAAGGAATTGTTTGACAGACAATTAGAATGACAGTGTTTTATTAAAAGAAGACAGATAAGATGTTCTCTTCCAATATGTGTGAGGTTTGGTCCGCTCCCCGCCACACGCTCCGTTCCTTTAACACTTTGAGTGCCACTCACGAGATTTCTCGGTTTTTTTTATAGGTGGTTGCATGCCACTCACGAGATTTCTCGGATTTTTTTTTTTTTCAAAAGTTAGGGGGCGCACTGAAATTATGGCAAGGGTTATTAGCCCCCTAACTTTGATTGCAAAGTCTGACATTGACCCCCTTTTCAGGAGTTGACCTAGAGCCCACCAAGGTCATGCATATCAAGTTTGGTCAATGTCAGACCTTGCAATACACTGTAAGGCACTGTAAGGCTACTGTCCTCCCCCACTTCCAGTGATGAAGCTAAGCTATGCTAACGGAGCGTCTATTCCCAAAGCTAAAATGCACGCACAGAGACAAAAAAGGTATGCATCTTCTTGTCTAACTCCAGGGAAGATGTTAAATAAGCTAATTTCCAAAAAAAGTGGAGTCGTCCTTTAAGGTACTTTGTTGATTAATTGCATTCCCCGCCACACGCTCCGTTCCTGTAAGGTGCCGTGTTGATTGGTGCTTTCCCCGCCACACGCTTCTGGAGCAAGTATCAATTTCATCCCGCAGCTGTCACAGCTTGTAATCAGCGCCCTGTGGCTTTATATACTCTGATCCCCCTGCTATCGATGTTGGATCGTTCTGAATTACTCCTGCATTTGCCTGCCTTCCCCGTCGCTGTTTCCTGTCTTTACTCTCCAGGACTTTCGTGGAGAATCCCTGTGGAGAACCTGGTTCCCCGTTCGGAGCTGCGCCTTGTTATCTGCCCGCTTTACGCGTTGCGCTCTGGTGAGTTTTTGGAAACAGTTCTTTTTGGATCATCAGTTTTTTGTGTGTTTGTGAAACACCGAAGCGATCCCGTTTTTGTTTGTACTGTTCTCACCTATTTTTGTGTTGGATTTACACTTTGGATTACCGTATTGTTTTTTCTCTGGACTCTGCTAACTTGTGTGTGGTACACCGAAGATCAAGTCACTTGGATATATACTGGATCAGTCACCTCTCTGCTTCTGTTGTGCGCTGGGCTAACTCTGATTTCTCTCTCTCTCCGTTTCCACCGGGAGTGAAAGCTGGGAGGATCTGCAGAGCCGCTTCAGACGTCACAAGCCAATTCCTCACCACCACCTACTGGGAGTATCTGCAGAGCCGCAACAATCTTCACATGCCAGATTCCCCGTTTGTTTGGTTGCTCAACTTCATTCCATCTTGTAACTCTGAGAATAAATACGCCCTTGCTTTGGCTAACTCTGAACAACTCTCTCTGTGCCGTTGCGTTTGAGGTCGGTTACAAACCCTAACAATATGCCTACTGAGATTAACAGAGAAGAATGCTCCCTTTTCACGTGTTTATATTTAAGACACCAAATATGCATAAAGACATAATTAATTACAATGTACAGTATATAATGCTGGATAACTACTTTTGAAAGCAGTGGCGTCGTTTCAGTAAAAGGCAAGGTATGACGAGGAGGGAGGGGGGGGGGGGTGAAGGGGGGGGGGGGGTGAAGGGGGTGTTTCCCCCCCTTGGTGATTTTCTTTTTGTCAAATCAGTTGTGCAATAGTCACTTTTGGTGAGTTGTTTCTATACAATTCAGTTATATGACATTTAGGTATGACACAGGACTACACAATCATTTTTAGTATAGAAATGTGTCAACAGACTAAAGCAGGGAACCACAATATTTTGCATACGAATTATGCAGAATGTAATATCATAACTGTCTACTGTGGGGCGGCTATGGCTCAGGGGTAGAGCCGGGCGTCCAATGATCGAAGGGTTGGTGGTTCGAATCCCGCTCAAGCCCATGTCCATCCCATTGCCGTTGTGTCCTTGGGCAAGACACTTAACCTACTTGCCTCGTATGAATGTGTATGCATGTGAATGAATGTTGGTGGTGGTCGGAGGGGCCGTAGGCGATGATTATTTGCCACGCTTCCGTGAGTCTGCCTCAGGGCAGCTCTGGCTGCAATTGTAGCTTACCACCACCAGTATGACTGTGTATGAACGAATAATGGACTCTGTGAAGCGCTCTGGGTGCCATGAAGAGCGCTATATAAATCCAAGTCATTATTATTATTATTATAACTTTTCTTGCAATTGAGCCAATTTTCCTTAGGTACGGTTTTGAGGTGTGGGGTCAACAGAATGTAGTATCAAAAACACATTCACAAAAAGTATGGGTTACTGAATGCTGAACTGCACAGTTATAATCACTAAGCCATTGTAAGACCTTACCTGTGTCCCTGTATCACTTGTCTCTGCTGCCCTTTGATTAAAAAACTTCCCTATGTCCATTTTCCTTTTTTTTGGCATATTTCAGTTAGTCACAGTAAAAGTCACCTAGTAAAAGTGAGATAATTGACAATATCAAAACATGCTAGGGCTGTACCGAATAGTTCGAAGCTTCGTTCATAATGTTGACATTCGAATTCTAAATCAACATAAAAAATTGTAAAACTTTTTTTAATTTTATTTGCCAAGGTATGGCGAGTGCCATACCTTGCCATACCAGAACGACGCCCCTGTTTGAAAGGACAATGCTATTGAAGTGAACCAGGGTATTCTAAAAAGGGTAGAACATGTACATTAATGATACAAGTGTGAATTTGAGTTGATGACAAGAAAGAAAATATAATTGAATGTATTAAGAGTAATGTAAGATAATTGAAATAATTGATTGTATGATGTTATAATGATTGATTGAAGATTCTTATGAATAAATGAATGCTGTTGTAATAAACACAACTGAGAGGATTCAGAACCAGTAACATCATGTCCGCGCCTCCTTTTGTCCATGACTAACTTCAACCTGTGTTTTAGGTAAACATATATCTGCTACCAGGTGCCACATCCTGGTAACACTGATGGTACAGTATGTACCTTAGGGCTCTGTTCTCCACAGTTCACCTGGCCGTATCTACCTGCCTACTGAGAGTTATTGAGTTTGAATATCTCCTCCTGTGATGTCATCAGAGGACACTGAATCCTTGTGTTGTGTTAATTACAGCTCAAACTAAATGAATGTGTGCAAAACAATTTAGAGCCTACTTGGGATATCTGCGAAATAAATTGGCGTTAACCGTAGTAACATTTATGCAACAAAAAAAAAACGTTATCTCAATAATTATGTGAAGAAGAAGAAGAAGTATTTCTTTTTTTTTAAAGATTTATTTTTTAGCGTTTATCGCTTTATTCTACTGGGCAGTCCAGTAGAGAGAGAGAGAGAGGTGAAACGGGAGGCAGAGTGGGGGGAAGACATTTGACAAATAACGACGGGTTCGGGAATCGAACCCGGGTCGGCCGTGTCGCGACTCAGCGCGCTATGTGGTTCGCCACTGGGGCGCCCCAGAAGAACAAGTCTTTAATTGTCAGCAAATTACCACACGCATGGACCTTCCTGCTGTGAGGCGACAGTGTTAACCACTACACCACCATGCGAGTTGTCCAACTGAATAAAACAAGTGAATTCTTAATTTAAGTGGGTGGCATTCATCTTTAGTTATTTGTGGTAGTGACAAGCTAGGGTGGACAAGAGACACAGTCAAGCAGAGACAAGCCTTGTTTGAGCACAAAAGACACTTTTAATGTGTAATGTTTCCAGTCATTATGTGGTTCGGCATGTCTTATAGCTTGGTGGAATAACATATTGTATGTTCAGGTACGGGAACCACTGAATCATGCGAGTGTATATACACCTAGAAAATAAATACATTTTAATAGCATGTGTGTCAATAGCACAGTGTGGAACAGCCCTTTATTTGTTATTTGTATTTTTTAATAAAATGTTTGAATTAAACATTTTCATCAAACAACAACACAACATCAATAATAACAACAATAATAATAATAATGACAAGACAATAAGAAATACCTACAGATCAAAACTTAACTAAATATACAATATATAAAATATCAAGTAAAAAACAAAAACATCACAAACAACACAAAATACATCAGACATTAGACACTGGACATCTCCTCCCCCCCCCCCCCCCCCCCAAGACCGCTGGACCCCCCAGGGCCGACATCCCACCCCCCCACTCCGCCGCTACATGGTGCTCTGGACCACATCGGATGCCGTGGTCCACAACTCAATACCTGCCCGTCCCGCCCCAACCACACGAGCAGTCGAGATTTCCAGATAAATAACATCCAGCGATGTCAGGGACCAGTTCATTACTGTGAGTCTCTCTGGTTCTTTCCCTCTCATAGCAATCAGCTTTTTGGCTGCTGTAATGCCTGCCAGAATAATTATTTTCCGTTGTATGGATGTTGGTAGTAAAGATATATTGTCTAGAAGTAATGTTGCTGCCGTGAGTGGAATTGATTATTACAGATATTTGAGAGTTTAGTTGTTATAGAGAGTTGTTAAGAGCCAGCGGCTCTTAGAGAGAACAAAGTGCACCGGGAGTCGGCCACCAGTCCCATAGCAAACAGCTTCCTAGGTGTGAGATACGTCCTATGAATATAATTTAAATTAATTTGTTGGTGATTAGGGTTGCAAGAGGCTAATATAGCATTGGTCCAAACGTCGTCCCAGTCAAACTCCGGGTCTAACCCTGGGATGTCCCCTCACCAGACTGTATCTAATGTTAATTTTTTATATGTGGATTTGATTAAACGTGTATAAAGATCTGAGACAAACCCTCTTGTGGATGTCCTGCAGGGCTTGACGTTAACTTTTTGGCTCACTAGCCACTGTGGCTAGTGGTTTTCCAAAGTCACTAGCCACTCAGCATTTTCACTAGCCAAAAATCCCAGCACTCGCGCCCCCACCCAAAAAGTAATAAATATAGGTAATTTCTTCTTCACTAACCCCTGCTGGGGACAGTATCATTGTAATCATACTGCTACACGCCAACTGTACAACTGTGCTTCTGACTGTTGACTCCATTGTTTACTACTGCCTGCGACCAGTGACTCAGCCGCAAAAGGAGCTCCAGTTGGGGCAACGGCTGACTGGGACAAGATGGAGGGTGTAGATGTGGAAGAGTTGTGTTGAACCTAGCAATTACATTGTTGCTCCAAACGCTGTGAACATTATCATTGACACACCTATGCCTTGGCTGTGTTGAACCTAGCAATTATATTATTGCTCCAAACGCCGTGAACATTATCATTGACACACCTATGCAGGGCTTGACGTAAACTTTTTGGCTCACTAGCCACTGTGGCTAGTGGTTTTCCAAAGTCACTAGCCACTCAGCATTTTCACTAGCCAAAAATCCCAGCACTCGCGCCCCCACCCAAAAAGTAATAAATATAGGTAATTTCTTCTTCACTAACCCCTGCTGGGGACAGTATCATTGTAATCATACTGCTACACGCCAACTGTACAACTGTGCTTCTGACTGTTGACTCCATTGTTTACTACTGCCTGCGACCAGTGACTCAGCCGCAAAAGGAGCTCCAGTTGGGGCAACGGCTGACTGGGACAAGATGGAGGGTGTAGATGTGGAAGAGTTGTGTTGAACCTAGCAATTACATTGTTGCTCCAAACGCTGTGAACATTATCATTGACACACCTATGCCTTGGCTGTGTTGAACCTAGCAATTATATTATTGCTCCAAACGCCGTGAACATTATCATTGACACACCTATGCAGGGCTTGACGTAAACTTTTTGGCTCACTAGCCACTGTGGCTAGTGGTTTTCCAAAGTCACTAGCCACTCAGCATTTTCACTAGCCCTGGGCAGGTGGGCAGGTGTCAACGTCAAGCCCTGGTGTCCTGTCACCGATAAGCCTGACAAAAGGGTGTGGGTGCAATGCCTGAGCCCACGGTACACCGTGAGCCCTGAGCGCCAGCCTTAGTTGTAGGTAAAGGAAGAATGATTCACCAGGTAGATCATGAAACTATTTTAGGTCCTGAAACGCTCGAAGACCGGTTTCATCATATATCTTCCAGAGTATGAAGTCCCCTCCTCTCCCATTGAGGAATATTAACAGGTTTGTGCCCAACAAGTAGTTGCTGGTTATGAAAAATTGGAGAGTCGAGGTGCCACAGGCATTTAACCTCACAGGACCTCTCTACATTACGCCACGTTTGAATCATGTGGGATATGATTGGTCCATATTGCATTTTGATATAGGGATAGTGGAGTATACTATGGTGGCCTGGATCACCGACTACCTCACCAGCAGACCTCAGTACATGGGACTTCAGGGCAGCCAATCAGAGGTGCTGGTGAGCAACACCGGCGCTCCCCAGGGTACCGTGCTGTCACCCTTTTTGTTTACCCTCTACACCTCCGACTTCCGCTACAACACAAGAACGTGCCACCTGCAGAAGTTCTCCGATGACTCCTCCATCGTCAGCTACATTGTGGACGACGATGATGACGACGATGGCCCTGGTGGAGAGCTTCGTAGGGTGGTTGTGGTATATCTTAAATCAATACATTAGATTAATCACAGTACAATGAGGTTGTTATCTGGAAGGAGGGAAAGAGCATAAGTGATAGAATTTGGTCTCCTCATCTGACTTCCAATATAGCCAGCAAGGAAGAAACGTGCAGTCCAGACCACAGAGTTCGAATTCAAACTCATGTATTTATTGCCGAGAGGCCAAAGGTGGATAAGCATCAGTTACATACAGGGATTATTCATCATTTTTCATAAGACATGATTGTACAAAAGGATTGATGAGGTTTACATAATCATATAGCCCATTCACGGTGGCTCTTCACATCAAGACAGGTTGGCACATACAAGTAGTCATGTTTATCAATGGAATAGACTATCTTGCTCTTTGCCACCACATGATTACAAACAGTGATTATTCCATATACAGTTTACTCACGTAGCGGCAAATAGCAGTACAGTCTGTGGCAGCGGTGGAGACCAGCAGACCCCCTGGGCAGGGGTGGGGTTATCGGTCTGGCCTCCCTCTCAAACACAGCGCTCTCTCTTAAATACTCTGATTTTCCACCAATCCTAGCCCATTCTAATAATACGTTGGTCCAATTAGGTTTCTTGATTCCATACATGGCGTTCTCCTCTGTTGGGGCGTTCTTCCGGTGGTGGCGGTCCGCCCCCTGTGTCCTCATCGTGTGGGCTGTGGTTTTCTTGAAGCGCACAGAGTCTTAACTCTAAAACCTTTTCTATATTTGTATGGTTAATGTAATAAGTTACATATATTTTCAGCATTTACCCAATGTGGAGTTGTCCATATTTTAATACCAGATTTCCTATAAAGTATACTGAATTAATAGTTCCTTGGTTTTAGATTCTAGCAAGCTTTACAACCAGAGTGAAATAGCTTTATTACTTAACCAGTTTGACATTCCTAAAATGGTATTCAATTCTTCTTTGCTCTAATACCTCAGAGAGGTTACTATGATCTTGTTATTATTCCAATATTATTTTTCATTCTAATCTAATATAATGTAATTATATTTTCCTTAGCCAGTTTGTGCTGGTCTCTGCTAGACCAGCTGTCTCTGATCTCTGTTAGTAGGGTGAGTGACCGTTCCATCTGTGGGGTGTGACCTATATTTACATACAGTCTTTGTTCTCCACTGATTACATCTGTTAGAGTGGGGGTTGAGAATGGCTTATCTAAATACAGTTTCAACAACCGCTGGGGTTTCATCTGGGTTCAAAACAGTTCCTTAGAGCACCCCAGTGTATTGCATATGGTTTCTCTAATTATAAACATATGGATTATGAAATCCAGAGTCAATGTCACCACATGGTCGGACAGTAACCAGCTCCAACTCAACGTCAGGAGCTGGTGGTGTACTACCGGAGAGGCAGGAAGGGTCCCCCTTCTCCCATAATCCTCGGAGGGGAGGAGGTAGAGATGGTGGAGTCCTACAAGTTCCTTGAAGTTCACCTGAACAAAAACTGGACTGGTCGGACAACACTGAGGCCCTCTACAGGAAGGGACAGAGTAGGCTGTTCTTCCTGAGGAGACTCAGGTCGTTCGACGTGTGCAGCCGACTGCTGCTATCGTTCTACCTGTCGGTTGTAGCCAGCGTCCTCTTTTTTGCTGTGGTGTGCTGGGGGGGGGGGGGCAAGATAAACTCGAGGGACTCCAGCAAGCTGAACAAGCTGGTGAAGAAGGCTAGCTCAGTAGTGGGTGGTGAGCTGGATAACCTAGAGGTGGTGGCTGAGAGGAGGATGAGGAAAAAGCTAGAGGCCATCCTTTGAGAACCCCTCTCACCCCCTCTACGAGGATCTAACCAGAATGAAGAGCATGTTCAGCCTAAGACTCATCCCCCCCGACACACCACAAACCGCCTGGGCCGGTCCTTTATACCGGCAGCCATCAGGCTCTACAACAAAGGGCTTGGATGGCCGGATCTGCTGCCAGAACTCGGGACTTGAGAACTAGAGACTCACATCACCGTACTGACTATCTTGTATTTTGCAGTAGAGACCCATATCACTGGACTCTCATCACTGGACTATCTTGTGTTTGTACTTTTTATATTATATTGTATTTGTATCTATACTTTAAGTGTATCTATAGTGTATATAGATACTGGACTGTATAGGACTGTGACGCTCTGCATCCCCCACCCTGTATCCCCCCCCCCCACATGCTGCTTTGACACCCGAATTTCCCCAATGGGGATCAATAAAGGATCATCTTATCTTATCTTACTACATCCTGTAGTCTTGATTGAATACTTTGATTGAATACTTTATTTTGACACAATCGTAGTACAAACATTTAAAAGACAAAACAATAACAGTGTCAATACGCTGGTCAAAAATGGATAAAACACAATAAAGCCAAGGCTTGTTTCCATTGTGGTCCATACATGGAACATAAAAGGCACAAAAACACAAATGGACATGTACACTAGACAGGACACATCCTAAAAATTAGTACAATAACACCTAACCTGACAACTCATACAGTCAACTAATGTGGTGAGACCGCTGCTGCTTCTAAGGAGCGCCAAGACACAGCAATTTCAGGGTCCAGCCAGTTTATCAAGGGCCTCAGCGAGAAGGACCAGAAATATTGCCAAGCCCCCATCCTGTTTCCTACATTGAGTGGTAGTTATGTTGATTCTCTGGCGTTTGTTATTCCAAATGAATTTAGATATCATAGTTTGAATCTCACTCCAACTGGTGGAGAGGCAGGGGGAGCATTGAACTGACTAAATTGATCCTAGGTAGTATGTTCATTTTAACAGCCCAGTTTTTCAAAGCGAAGTGGCGTAACATACGTCTGTGGGTAATGAGAGGATTGGACTTGATGACTGTCTGGGACACGGGGACAGTGCATTATTCACTCCTCTGCCTGTGATCAGCCCACTGCCACTGGCTCCATTATCAAAGCCACAGGGAGAGACGACAGACACACAGAAACCACAGCTAGTCGACACAAACACCGCCGTCACATCCATCTCTCTCCCGACACTCCTTCCCTCCATTTGATCTATTTCGCAGAGCTCAACTGAGAGACGCTGCATTCTTGGATGCAGTTACCGAGCGTCTGGCGGAGGATTGAGCGCTTTGTCCGTGAAATTACCTCCATAGAAAGCCACCGGAGGGCGGAAGGGGCACCGCTTGGAAGTTTCTCTGAGATAACTTGTTTTTCGCGTGGAGGCAAGATGCCGGATCCGTGCGGCAAACCGGAGACACATTTGGGAGGCTGTTTAATAACGTGCCGTGCAGATGTGAGTTAACGCCTTTTCCTCTGCGGCTCCTTGTTAAGCGCCCTGGCGGGAAGCCAAGGAGGAACCTGCCGCACGACACCCAGATGTGACAGTGGCTCAGGAGGAGGTAGAGCGGTCGTCTGGTATAGTCGGGAGGTTCCCGGTTCGATTCCCGCTCCTCCCAGGCAGCGCGTCGAAGTGTCCTTGAGCAAGACACTTAACCCCTAACTGCTCCCGAGGAGCAGGTTGGCACCTTTGTGAATGTGTGAGTGAATTGGGTGGATGTGAGGAACAAATTGTAAAACGCTTTGGATAAAAGCCGTTAAATAAATGCACCATTTACCATTTTATGTGCAAAATGCCAGGTCACACATGGCCCCTCATCACACACATGGCCCCCACATGGCCCCTAATCACTGTCAGATGCTGTAATTAAAGAAGCTACCTCACCACAAAAAACACTGATTTATTTTGCACACAATCTCACACACAACATCCCAAAACCCTAAGCGGGTTTCGTTGGTTTAGTTTGACAGTTATTGAGAGTTAATGAGTTTGACTATTTCCCCAGAGGGCACTGCATCTTAGTGGTGTGTTAATTTCAGCTCAATAAAATGACAGCGATGGAGACATTGTTATAGGGATTGCAATAAGGGTTGCTATTTTTTCCATCTGCGTCGTTTTCAAAGGGGTGTTAAACTCGACAAATGACATGTCCGAGTGTCTCTTAACCCCCCCCGCATACCGGAGTCTATTCAGTCAAGTACTTGCGCGTAATCGATCACGTCCAGCAGACACTTTGATGTCAATTCATGATGACCTGCTGCCGGTTGGAAGACTGCTGTGATTGATTGATTGATTGAAAACTTTATTAACAGATTACAGAATGGGTACAATACAGTACAGCTCAATACAACAACTGCTAAGAGGATGAAGACCAGAAAAAGACTTTCGTCTTGTTTATATATAGGGTCCTCCATTTTCAATTCATCAAAACATTTAGAGACATACACATACAGTAGTTATTCAGGAAAGAGAGAACATCTTAAAAATAGAGAACAAAAGGAGGGGGCAGGGGTTGGTTTTGACAGTTTAAAATTGCAGCCAACCATAGGTGCTCTTTGAGAGCAGTTTTGAAGGAGGGTAGGGATTCACATTATGTTACGGCTGTGGGTAGGGCGTTCCACATTATTGTGGCATAGTTGCAAAATGAGTTTAATCCCTTGTTTGAGCCGAATCTGGGTTGAATGTGATTAGTGGAACTCCCTCTGGTGGTGTGGTCGTGGACTTCACTGACCTTTAGGAAGTATTTAGACATGTACATGGGTATCTTTGTGGTGTAGTGTATCTTGTAGACCAGGCCCATTGCAAGTTGCTGTACTCTGTTGTCTACTCTAAACCATCCTAGATTATCAAAATGGGCAGGGGTATGGTGGGCCAAGCAGTAGCCCGACACTTGTTTTTAGCGCCTTTGAGGTGCTTTGGTACCATGAGGTACAAGCATAGTCGTAGAAACCTTGAATGAGTGCTCCTGTTAGAGTCTTCAAAGTATTCTTGTTTACCAGAGAGGAGATCCTGTACAAAAATCTTGTTCGTTGCTTGACTTTTTTGATTACATTGGTTGCCATTTTGTCACAGGAACGATTTGCCTCTAGGATGGAACCCAGGTAGGTAATTTCATCTTTCCTTGTGACAATATTGTCACCCACTGTAACTGAGAAGCAGAGATTGCGAATTGTCACCCACTGTAACTGAGAAGCAGAGATTGCGATTTGATCCAAAAAGAATGGACTCTGTTTTTCCCAGGTGTAATGATAGTTTGTTATCAGCGAGCCATATGCAGATTCTGCCGAGTTCAGAGCTGAGGGCTTTTTCAACCTGTAACTTGTCCCTGTCAGAGTCCAGCAGGGCTGAGTCGTCCGCGAACAGGAACAAGTTGCAGTCACAAGCTGATGACATGTCGTCTCATTTGCATAAATCAGAAACAGTAAAGGTCCTAGTATGCTTCCTTGTGGAACACCACAGCTCACTGGGAGGGGGGGGGGGGGCAGTGTTCCGTTCACCACCACCATCTGTTCTCTCCCCTCCAGGTAGGGTTGCATCCAGCTCACTGATGTGAGGACTGAGGAGTCTCCTCTGAAGACTGCTGTAGCTACTCTGTTCCTCTGTTAGAGCGGCACGGTGGTGTAGTGGTTAACACTGTCGCCTCACAGCAAAAAGGTCCAGGGTTCGATTCCCGCTTGGGGACTAGGTTGCCGCGTTGCCAGGTACCCAGGTGGGGTATCTCCCAGGCCTTTCTGTGTGGAGTTTGCATGTTCTCCCTGTGCTCGCAAGGGTTTCCCCCCGATAAGAGAAACCCCCAATGGAAAAACATGCACAACAGATCGCTAACGCTGTCGCGTCCCTGACGAAGACGGACAGGAGCACTTGGATTGGTCCCCGGGGGGCGGCCCCTCGCCGATGCCCCTATCCGCTCCCAGCTGCCCTTGGGGGGAAGGACGACAGGATGGGTCAAGTGCAGAGACTCAATCGCATCGGCGACACAAAAAAGAATTGCATGTGTTCCTGTGTGTGTCGTTTGCATGCCAAATAAAAAGTCTCTCTAAAGTCCTGCATTATTAGCTACTCTGTTCCTCTCCTGAGGAGTCTCCTCTGAATCGATCGCTGACGGCAAGTTTTCTAGCCGTGCAGAATGCGCATCACCCAGATGTAACGACCTCATGACGTGTGTGTATAAATGGTAAATGGTGCATTTATATAGCAGCTTTTATCCAAAGCGCTTTACAATTTGTTCCTCACATTTCACACATTCACTCACACATTCACACACCGACGGCGGAGGCGACCATGCAAGGTGCCAACCTGCTCAACGGGAGCAGTTAGGGGGTTAAGTGTCTTGCTCAAACACACTTCGACATGCTGCCCGGGAGGAGCGGGAATCGAACCGGGAACCAGACGACCACTGTCGCCCCCATATCAGGGTTGTCGCCGCCCACAGGATGTGAGGCACTTTGAAACACATTGGTTGTCATTATTGTGGTGTTCTGCACTCTCCCGGCCAGCCCGGTTCTGGTGCCAGTCGCCCTGTTCCGTAGCCTGCCACAGAGATTTACTATGTGAGGCCAGTCGTTCGCTCCCAGCGAGGCGAAGCCACTCTGAAGCTCTTAGTTCAGCCTCACAAAACAGCCTGCCAGCTGTGATGATGGAACAAGAGGCCTGATCATTTAGCCAACAGTGTGGAAAACGTTTTTTTTCTCCTTCTCACTAAGAACGCCAAGTCACCTGCCACTATTCTGCTGAGCCCAAGAACACCCATTCCTCACATAGACGTACATTCGTGTGATGGATCTAGATTAGAATTTACATCGTAAATCTGTCATCCATTCTCCTTGATGGTGTGTTTAGTAGAGTAAAAACCATCAGGATTAGATAACCTAGATGGGAAACTCTTGGGTATGGTTTCTGGCTCTATTGCACTACCCATATGCCATATTTTCAATCTAAGCTTACTGAAAGGTGTATGTCTGTAACGTTCTGGGTTCCCTCTCCCGGCGGGAACCCAGCTGTCAGTCTGGAATGTTTTCACCTGGTGGTTGGTATTTGCATTTTGATTGTCACGCCCACATTCCTGTGTTGTCACTGATTGGTACTCTCCACTGGTTGCTGTCACTGTGCTGTCAATTTGCTGTCACTGCTAATTGATTGGAATGTTTGGTTGGTGACTACTTATTCTTTCTCTGTTCCCTTGTCTTGTTGTCGAGGCTTCAGAAAACCGTTGGTGTGGGAAGGAGCTGGTCAGAGTTTGCTGAGCCACTCGCGATGCACTTATATTACTTTTGCCTGTTTTCTCTGTTGACGCCCGGCGTCTTTCCTCTGTGTGTTTTAATAAAGACACATCCTTAGAAATAGCTACCTATCTCCGTCTCTCCTTGTCTCCTCCACCATTGGACTCACTAGTACTACTCACCCCCATACGTAACATATGTCCATTGGCATGGAAAGCTGCAAAAGTTATTCCACTACCCAAAAACAAGAAGGACATGTTTTCAGGTGCTAATAGCCGTCCTATCAGCGTTCTTCCAGTGCTTAACCCTAACCCTAACCCAGTGCTTAACACTAACCCTATCAGCGTTCTTCCAGTGCTTAACCCTAACCCTAACCCAGTGCTTAACCCTAACCCTATCAGCGTTCCTCCAGTGCTTAACCCTAACCCTAAGCCAGTGCTTAACCCTAACCCTATCAGCGTTCTTCCAGTGCTGAGCAAACTCATGGAAAGAATTGTGTTTGACCAGGCTTCCTCTTCTCTTTTTCCTACTAACAAACTCAACTCTGAATCTCAGCATGCAGCGTGCAAAACAGATCACTCCACAAGTACTGCTTTATTAATGCTGATCACTGAGCAGTGGGTGAGTGATATAGATAGGAAAAGGATTGTGGGTGCTGTACTACTTGATTTTAGCGCTGCATTTGACCTAATAGATCACAATATGCTCTTAATGAAACTGGCTGCTTATGGTTTTAATAATTTCACTCTTAATAACTAGATGAGGAGCTATTTATCAAACAGAACACAAACTGTCTACTTTAATGGTAGTTTTTCTACTGTAAAGACAGTACAGTGTGGGGTCCCACAGGGAAGTTGTTTAGGCCCGTTGCTCTACTCTATTTTTGATGATATGCCACTTGTCCTCAGCAAGGCTAGTGTAGCTATGTTTGCCGATGATTCTACAGTGTATATGTCATCAAACAACATGGATGCGGATCTGGACTTAATTCTGGAATGGGTAATAAAAAACAAATCAGAACCAATTAATTAAGATTATCCATCAAAGGCAACTGTATAGAACAGGTTGCTGAGGCTAAACTTCTAGGAGTACTTGATGAACAGCTAACGTGGCAGAATCACATTGACGAGTAAAATGGGGAAACGAATATCTATGATAAGAAGATTTGTTTATTAGCAAGTTTATAAGAAGATACTCCTCTTTATTAACGCCACTTACCCTCTTACAGGTTATTCAAACCTGGGTGTTATACTGTAATTAGCTGCATAGAGGAACACAACAGGCCCTAATTAGTCAGCACAGTGTAGATTGTGTACAACATTAAATTAAGTGTGTTAGATAAATTCTGGAGTCTGGCTTGCTAAAACCAATAAAGCACGCCAGATCGTTTCATACACCCCGGCCAGAGTCTCAAACTCAAACTACGAAGCTGGAGCCAATCTACCCACAATCCAGTTGAACCCTTTCACTACCACACTACAGAAGGTTAACACTTCACTACCACACTACAGAAGGTTAACACTTCACTACCACACTACAGAAGGTTAACCTTTCACTACCACACTACAGAAGGTTAACCTTTCACTGCCACACTACAGAAGGTTAACCCTTTCACTACCACACTACAGAAGGTTAACACTTCACTACCACACTACAGAAGGTTAACACTTCACTACCACACTACAAAAGGTTAACCCTTTCACTACTACACTACAGAGGGTTAACACTTCACTACCACACTACAGAATGTTAGCCCTTTCACTACCACACTACAGAAGGTTAACCTTTCACTACCACACTACAGAAGGTTAACCTTTCACTACCACACTACAGAAGGTTAACCCTTTCACTACCACACTACAGAAGGTTAACCTTTCACTACCACACTACAGACGGTTAACCCTTTCACTACCACACTACAGAAGGTTAGCCTTTCGCTACCACACTACAGACGGTTAACCCTTTCACTACCACACTACAGAAGGTTAGCCTTTCACTACCACACTACAAAAGGTTAACCCTTTCACTACTACACTACAGAGGGTTAACACTTCACTACCACACTACAGAAGGTTAACCTTTCACTACCACACTACAGAAGGTTAACCTTTCACTACCACACTACAGAAGGTTAACCCTTTCACTACCACACTACAGAAGGTTAACCTTTCACTACCACACTACAGAAGGTTAACCCTTTCACTACCACACTACAGGAGGTTAACACTTTCACTACCATACTACAGAAGGTTAACACTTCACTACCACACTACAAAAGGTTAACCCTTTCACTACTACACTACAGAGGGTTAACACTTCACTACCACACTACAGAATGTTAACCCTTTCACTACCACACTACAGAAGGTTAACCTTTCACTACCACACTACAGAAGGTTAACCTTTCACTACCACACTACAGAAGGTTAACCCTTTCACTACCACACTACAGAAGGTTAACCTTTCACTACCACACTACAGAAGGTTAACCCTTTCACTACCACACTACAGGAGGTTAACACTTTCACTACCATACTACAGAAGGTTAACCTTTCACTACCATACTACAGAAGGTTAACCTTTCACTACCACACTACAGAAGGTTAACCCTTTTACTACCACACTACAGGAGGTTAACCCTTTCACTACCATACTACAGAAGGTTAACCTTTCACTACCATACTACAGAAGGTTAACCTTTCACTACCACACTACATAATGTTAACCCTTTCACTACCACACTACAGGTTAACCTTTCACTACCACACTACAGAATGTTAACCCTTTCACTACCACACTACAGGTTAACCTTTCACTACCACACTACAGAGGGTTAAATTTTCACTACCACACTACAGAAGGTTAATCGTTCACTACCACACTACAGAAGGTTAACCTTTCACTACCACACTACAGAAGGTTAACCATTTCACTACCACACTACAGAGGGTTAACTTTTCACTATCACACTACAGAAGGTTAAGCCTTTCACTACCACACTACAGAAGGTTAACCTTTCACTACCACACTACAGAAGGTTAACCTTTCACTACCACACTACAGGTTAACCTTTCACTACCACACTACAGAGGGTTAAATTTTCACTACCACACTACATAAGGTTAATCGTTCACTACCACACTACAGAAGGTTAACCTTTCACTACCACACTACCGAAGGTTAACCATTTCACTACCACACTACAGAGGGTTAACTTTTCACTATCACACTACAGAAGGTTAAGCCTTTCACTACCACACTACAGAAGGTTAATGTTTCACTACCACATTACAGGCGGTAGTGAAAGGTTAACCTTTTATAGTGTGGTAGTGAAAGTGTTAACCCGTTGTAGTGTGGTAGTGAAAGGGTTAAGATAATGAGCATATCCAGGTTTATCCAATCAAGCCCCAGCCCGGACAGAATGGTGTCCCAGTGTCCAACTCTCAGACTCTCCTCAGTTCACTTCCACCCCACACCCCACCTTTAGATTCAGATTCCTTTAATGAGCCATATGTGTAAACACATTGGTAATTGTTACGGCAATTACAGTATATGCTGTTGTACTGGGGTGTTTAGGAGAAGTGTGTAGAATTCAATCGCAGGACAGAGACCAACGACCCCTCTGAGATAAAGTCAGTCTTCACTTCTTTCTATTCAAATCTCTATAAATCTGAACCACCTGCCAATAACACTAGAATGGAAACTTTTTTTGATGGTCTAGATTTCCCCACTATAGATCCGAACTGTAAGAATAGCTTGGAGAGTCCTATACAATTAGAGGAAATGGTTTCTTGTCTTAAAATAATGCAAAACAACAAAGCACCAGGCCCAGATGGTTTCCCGGTTGATTTATATAAGAAGTTTCCTCAGTTATTCGCCCCCTTATTATTAGACATGTTTAATTACTCATTGGAACAAGGCTCCCTCCCCCCACTTCTGAATCAGGCCACAATCTCACTCATACTCAAGAAAGACAAGAAACCAGAAGAGTGCAGCAGCTGGAGACCAATACGTTTGTTGAATTCAGGCGTAAAGCTGCTGGCGAAAGTTCTGGCACACCGTTTGGACCCTTGTCTCCCAGATATTATTTCTGAAGACCAAACAGGCTTTGTCAGGGGAAGGCAACTATCAACCAATATCAGTAGGCTGTTAAATATTGTGCTCTCCCCTGACAACTCGCAAACTGCGGAACTGGTTATTGCACTGGACGCAGAAAAGGCTTTCGACCGCATTGAGTGGGAGTATTTGTTCTCAGTTTGAGGGAAATTTGGTTTCGGGCCGAAATTCATCTCTTGGATACAACTTCTATACTCCGCCCCTACTGCCTGTGTAATCACCAATTCTCAGATGTCTGATTATTTCCCCTTAACGAGAGGCACACGACAAGGCTGCCCACTCTCTCCTCTGCTCTTTGCCTTAGCAATTGAACCATTATCAATCGCCCTCAAGTCCTCTCTGCTTTTCACTGGCATTTATAGAGCTTGACGGGAACATCGGGTATCTCTCTATGCTGACGACCTCTTGCTCTATGTCTCGGATCCGTGCAACTCTGCAGAAAATATCTTACAAATCCTAACATCTTTTGGCTCGTTCTCAGGTTATAAGTTAAACATTAGTAAAAGTGAGGGCAGCTAAGCAAATCCCCCAAAGCTCTTTACCTTTTCGTTTGTCGCAGAACGGTTTCCGTTACCTGGGTATTAACATAGCTCACTCCCTCTCTTCGTTAATTAGGGACAACATCACAAAATTAGTCGTGGATATTAAATCTGATCTGATACGGTGGGACTCTCTCCCTATCTCTTTGGCAGGCAGAATTAACTCTGTTAAAATGAATATTCTGCCAAGATATTTGTTTCTTTTTCAATCCCTCCCGGTGTTCTTACCTAAATAATTTTTTCAAATGTTAGACAAAACTATTTCTACTTTTATCTGGGCGGGCAAGAGTCCAAGGGCATGCAGAGCGCTTCTCCAGAAAAGCAAAAGTGAAGGTGGTCTTGCACTGCCCAACCTTCTACACTACTACTGGGCAGCAAACCTTCAGAGAATAATTATTTTTTTACAATTTCCCTAATCTCAACTGGTGTATAATGGAGAGCCACTCTGCATGTCCGTCATCTTTGATGGCACTTGTCTGTGCCCCCCTGACCTCTCATTGTCCTGATCACATAAAAAACCCGGTAGTACTTTCCACACTGAAAATCTGGAACCAGTTTAGGAATCACTTTAGGCTTAAGACAGCTTCCCTGCACAGCCCGATTTGCAACAATCACCTATTTAAACCTTCCAGCTCAGATACAGCTTTTAAACTTATGGAGAGAGAGAGGTTTGACCCGTTTTTTAGACTTATATCTAGAGGGCTCAATTGCCTCTTTCGAAGATCTCCAAGCTAAGTTTAACTTACCTCATTCTCACCTATTCCGTTATCTTCAGGCCCGCGACTACGCTCGTACCCACCTTATACCTTTTCCTCAGTGGTGAACAGGATACTCTCTCTTCCCAAGGCACAAGGCGGGATCTCTACTCTATATGATCTTATATCTTCACTGGAAGTGTTCTCGCTTGCAGGGGTTAGAGGTACAGTAAATGGGAAGCGGAGCTAGACTTGGCTGATGAACAGTGGGACGAGGCAGTCTTTAGGGTCAATAATACATCATCGTGTGCTCGTCTAAGTCTAATTCAGTTCAAGATCTTGCACAGGGTCCATTTTACAAAAGCTAGACTTAGCAACCTTTTTCCAGACACAACCGATATCTGTGACAGGTGTGGCCTGTCACCTGCCAATCACACCCATATGTTCTTCTCCTGCCCCAAGCTGGCTGAGTTCTGGTCTTGTTTTTTCGACACGCTAGGCAAAGCCCTAAACATCAACCTAGAGCCATGCCCCTTGGTAGCCATCTTTGGGGTGCCCCTCACACCTGCTGGTTTCTCCAGGAAGGAACTAGACGTTATAGCCTTCGCCTCACTCATAGCCTGTATCCTCCTGCACTGGAAAAGCCCAAGCCCACGGTCCACCACCTCCTGGCTCAAGGACTTGATGTCATATCTTTCATCAGAAAAGTACTCTCTAAGAGGCTCAATTGCCAATTTCTATGATAGATGGCAACCTCTAATCACATTCATAAACACTCTCACATCCCTTGACCCTGACTGATCCTAAAGAAATACTGATCCTAAAGAAATACTCCTTCTCTGAGGTGAGCATACTCTGTTGTAAACTCCGCCCCACTGTATATTTTATCCTGGTTATTTATTATTATTATCACTATTATTATTTTTATTTTATTTATTCTTTTTTTAGCTTTCTTTTTGCCCGTTTTCGATTTTGTTTAGTTTTTGTCTTTATTGTTTTTTGTCGTCCCTGTTAAATTTCAGTCCTGTCCGTGTCTCGTCATGTCCCATAAAAGCAAAAAAGAATCACAGTGATATGTTATATATTGATAATCAACCTTTGCTTCTCTGTACCACCTATGTTTCACCAATAATATATATATATATATATATATATATATATATATATATATATATATATATATATATATATATAAAAAAAAGGAGAGATGGATGAGAGAGACGAGGCAGAGTCGACAGAGTGGAATATAATGACAAAGGCTTTACTGAGCAGCGTTAAACGAGGAGCGTTACAAGGGACAAACAAAACTGAACTTCAAAACACAGGAAGTGACAGGGAATATATACAGACACTAATTACAAACGGCAACAGCTGGGGGATGACACGGGACTAGACTAGAACACATGAACATACTGGGGAGCACACAGGACAGATAGCAGATACATAGGGAGTACATTAGCAATGACAGACAGACTCAAAAGTACAGGTAGGTAAAGACCCACACAAAGGGTGGCGGCCTGTAGTACCGCCGACAGGCCGCAGGATGGCAGCAGAGGATTGTCTATGTTCACAAAGTTCATGAGTCCACAGGGAGGCTGAGGCTGATTGTGACATTATGCATTTTTACATAGATCTTTTTTCCACATAAAAAACAGCAACAACAGACGCAGGACAAAGACAGTGCAGTGAAGGATTAATAATTTGAATAAATATATATATATATATATATATATATATATATATATATATATATATATACAGGATACATTTTAAAATACTACTCATCACATTTAAAGCCCTCAACAACCTTGCCCCTCCCTACCTGTCCGACCTCCTCCACCGTCACACATCATTTACATTTAGTCATTTAGCTGACGCTTTTATCCAAAGCGACTTACAAGTTCTGTGCGACAAGACAGCAAGAAGGGTATAACTCTATCAGCTGAGTAACAATGTTCATCAAAGTGTTGCGTGTTACAGTGTAGGTTAGTTTATTAGGACAAGTGCATGACATTAAGGTTAGTCGGGGTTAGATTTTTTTTTTTTTTTTTTATCATTTCAGATAATGGTTGAAGAAGTGAGTCTTTAGTCGACGGCGAAAGAGCCACGCCCACCCGTCGCCTTAGGTCTGCAGATGCCAACCTCCTAACACCTCCCACGACCAAGCTCCGGACCTGGGGCGACAGGGCCTTTGCTGCTGCTGCCCCCTCCCTCTGGAATGCCCTCCCCAGCCATATCCGTGATGCAAACACCCCGACATCTTTTAAATCAGCCCTCAAAACCCACCTTTTCAATCATGCTTTTGACCTCTAATTCTGTCGGTTTTATTTTATTCTGTCATGTATTATTTTTGTTCTGTTTTGTTCTGTTTTTTTTGCCATAGTTTGTCTCTCCTGCCCATGTGAAGCGTCTTTGAGCACCTGGAAAAGCGCTATATAAAATAGATGTATTATTATTATTATTATTATTATTATTATTATTATTATTATTATTATTATTATTATTATTATTATTATTATTATTATTATTATTATTATTATTATTATTATTATTATTATTATTATATATAAAGTGTATACAGTGTCAAATAAAGTTCAGAGTTCCAGGTCAGTCCCAGTGCAGTATTTTTGCCAGTGTCATTGTTATTGTGCCGGTGTCACTTGGGGGCGGAGGGAAACTCAGTCTGTGACGAGCTTTCACAGCCTTTGGGATCCTCAGCCTTCTCCCAGAGGGGAGCAGGGTGAATAAGGGTGAATAAATAAATCACCTCGGAGAGGAGGAGGTCTGACCTCACGTCTGCTCCCCGAGGACTTGAGCACAGGCGTCCTCTGCAGGGAACGTCTCGCACAACTTTGGTCCGACGGCCAAAGGCAGGACATATGTCTCTCTCTCTGTATCTCTCTCTCTCTCTCACTCTGTCTCTCTTTGTCTGTCTGTATCTCTCTCTCTCTCTCACTCTGTCTCTCTTTGTCTGTCTGTATCTCTCTCTCTCGCACCGCGGCACGGTGGTGTAGTGGTTAACACTGTCGCCTCACAGATAGAAGGTCCAGGGTTCGACTCTGTATCTCTCTCTCTGTATTTCTCTCTCTCTGTCTTACTTCGGTCGTGCAGCCCACGACGGATCTCCCCTTTCAGAGACACTCTGGTGGCAGCAGGTCTGATGACTTCTTTTGTAGAGATATCCTGCTCAACCTCGGTCCGATGACCGAGAGCAGAGATATCCGGCGTCACGAACAGACCAAATACAGTACGTGACTCTCAGAGCCCAGCTGCACTCTATAGTCGGTTGGTTTGCTGGCGCTGGCGCTGCTCTGATGGCTGCCTCTCTGATCGCTCCGACGAGACTGTGCTTTATTTTGTTAATTTTTATAGTATTAGGAGTTTTATTTGCACCAACTGTTGGTGCATTATATGTGTATGACCGTCAGTCAATCATTGACATTGGATTAAGAAAAACTTACCGATTGGATTACTCCCTGAATCAGCTTTCCGAACCGCAGCAATGGCCTTTGGAGATTCTCAAAACAATGGGACCAGATCCTGATCCCAGGAACAAAGGAATCACCAGGCGGCGAGGGAAGAGAGCTGGGATCCGTAACAGGCTGAGATCCAGACGACACCGAACGCCATTGCCCAGTATATTGCTAGCCAATGTACAATCAATTGACAATAAACTGGATGATATCCGAGCAAGGATTCAATACCAAAGAGACGTTAGGGACTGCAACGTTCTCTGCTTCACCGAAACGTGGCTCACGCCGGAGGTTCCAGATCACGCGATTCAACCAGCGGATCATTTCTTTATCCATAGGAAAGATCGGACACAATCAGAGTCCGGTAAACAACGTGGTGGAGGTATTGCCTTCATGTTTAACAAAAATTGGAGTGATCCAACGAATGTGAAGGAATTATCCAATCACTGCTCCCCAGAACTGGAATATATAACCATCAAGTGTCGTCCTTTCTTCCTCCCGAGGGAGTTAACGGCGATCATCCTGGTCGGAGTGTATATTCCACCGCAAGCCAACAACAACGCCGCGCTCTCCAGACTACACGACGAGGTAAACAATATACAAACGACGAACGTTAACGCCGCCATTTTAGTACTGGGAGATTTCAATAGCGCCAATCTGAGAAAGGTATTGCCTGATTTCTACCAGCATGTGACTTGCAACACCAGAGGCGGTAACATCCTAGATCACTGTTACACGCAATTTAAAGGTGGCTACAAGGCTCATTCTGATAGTGGCTTTGGCAAGTCAGATCACGCATCCATTTTCCTTACACCCAAGTACAGACAAAGAATTAAAAGTACTCCCGTAGTCTCGCGAGAGGTGCAGAAATGGGATGTGACGTCAGAGGATACACTAGTGTCAGTGTTTCACAACACAGACTGGATTGTATTCCGCGACACAGATAACATTAATGCCTACACGGAGACAGTGCTGGACTATGTCTGTACTAGGGTGAAAGAAACAATCCCCACTACCAAAATGAAAGTTTACCCAAATCAAAAACCCTGGGTAGACAAATCCGTCCGTGAAGCTCTGAGAGAGCGCACCAAAGCATACAATGACGGCCTAGTGGCAGGCAACATGAACGACCACAAGGTGGCGCAACACAACGTAAGGAGGACAGTGACAGAGGCCAAACGACGCTACAGGGATAAAATTGAACTCCAGTTTGAACAAGCTGACTCTAGAGCTATGTGGCAGGGGCTCAAAACGATGACAGACTACAAAGGCGCCTCCCTCAAACTGAACAGTGACATCTCCTTAGCAAACGACCTCAATACCTTCTATGCGAGGTTTGATGCTGGTAATAACAACACCAGCTCACAAGCCTCGGCAATGGGGGGGGGGGGGTCGGCTGCTGATGGAGGCGCAGTGTTCAGGGTAACAGAGCATGAGGTGAGGCGGACCTTTAAAAAAGTGAATATCAGGAAGGCAGCAGGTCCGGACGGCATCCCCGGCCGCGTCCTAAAAGTCTGTGCCGACCAACTGGCCCCAGTATTCACTGACATATTTAACCTGTCCTTAGAACAGGCTGTCATCCCCACCTGCCTGAAGAAGTCCACTATTATCCCTGTACCCAAAAAATCCAAGCCTGCTTGCCTCAACGACTACCGCCCTGTAGCTCTCACCTCCATAGCCATGAAGTGCTTTGAGAAGCTAGTAAAGGGCTACATCTGCTCCTCCCTCCCCATCAACATGGACCCCCTGCAATTTGCATACCGCCCCAACAGGTCCACGGAGGACGCCATATCCCATGTGCTGCACACAGCAGCATCACACCTGGACAAGAGGCAGGGGAACTATGTGAGAATGCTATTCATCGACTACAGCTCGGCATTCAATACCATAGTCCCCTCCATACTCATAGCCAAGCTCAGGGACCTGGGCTTGGGCTATGACCTCTGCCAGTGGGTCTTGGACTTCCTGACTGGCAGACCCCAGGTGGTGAGAGCAGGCAACTGCACCTCCTCATCCATCACCCTCAACATAGGGGCCCCCCAGGGCTGTGTTCTGAGTCCCCTCCTCTACTCCCTGTACACACACGACTGTGTGGCTCAGCGGAGTAGCAATACAATCGTCAAATTTGCTGACGACACAGTGGTGGTGGGCCTGATCTCTGCCAACGACGAGAGGGCCTACCTGGAAGAGGTCAAGGTCCTGGCGGGATGGTGCCAGGAAAACAGCCTCTCCCTGAACGTCAGCAAAACAAAGGAGATGATTGTGGACTTCAGGAGGTCGGGGGTCAAGGACTACAGCCCCCTCAGCATCGACGGGGCACCGGTTGAGAGGGTCAACAGCTTCAAGTACCTCGGAGCCCACATATCCGAGGACTTGAAATGGACCATACACATTAACAGTGTGGTGAAGAAGGCACGACAACGCCTCTACTTCCTCAGGCGCCTAAGGAAGTTCCAAGTCAGCCAGAAGATCCTTAAGAACTTCTACTCATGTACAATAGAGAGCATCTTGACCGGCAACATCACCTCCTGGTTTGGGAATAGCACTGCAAAAGACCAAAGCAGACTACAAAGAGTGACACGTTCAGCCGAACGCACAATCGGAGGGGGGCTCCCCACCCTCCAGAACATTTACTACAAGCGTTGCAAGGGGAAGGCTAAGAGAATTATTAAGGACTCGAGCCACCCGAACAACTGCCTCTTTGAACTGCTGCCGTCAGGCAAGCGATACAGGAGTCTCAAGGCGAGCACAGAAAGACTCAGAAGTAGCTTCTATCCCCAGGCCATCAGGCTGCTAAACGAACAATGAATGAACACTACACAACAACAACCACCAAACACACATAGCACACACATCCACACGCACACACTCACTTTAAACAAACACACTGCAGCACCCACTACACACACTTTATAGCACACACCCACTTTAAACAAACACACTGTAGCACCCACTCCCCACACTTTACTGTAGCACCCACTCCCCACACTTTATATTTATGGATGAAGGATTGCACTACAACTCGTACACCTTACTGTAAATTGTACCTAAAATTGTACCTCATCCCATTTCTGCTTTGCACTAGATAGTACTGTACATTAGTACACTGCATAGTTGTGTATTGTATATTATATGGTAACTCAGAACATTGTACATATGTCTATACCGAACAACTGTGACCTCATTTTCTTCTTCTAAATTCATGCTATATTATGTTATTATGTTATTTGATACTATCTTGTCTAGCACAGTCTCTGGAGCGTAACAGTAAGAAGCATTTTGTATGAAAGTATTCTGTACTTCTGTATGACAACTATTAAAGAACTTGAACTTGAACTTGAACTTGAACTTTGGGGAAGCTTGTGAGAAAATCTATTTCAAATCTATGTTATCTCTCAAGCCTACGGGCCTCCCATACCACTGCTGCTTCTCTGTACCGTAACTCTTGGAGTATTTGGGCTATCGAAAAAAGCTCAGCGCCGTCTGAAAGCCAAGGAGCTGAGCTTTCTTCACATATATGGGCTTTTTTTTACGGTAATCCAAAAACTGTGGGAGTTATTGAGGAAGTAAACACAAGTAGAATTCTACCTGCTTCAAGGTCAACCACCAAGGTCAAAATTCCACCTAGAAAAAAGTTAGTAAAAATGAGCCTAAGAAGCATAAATCTAAAAGGCCAGGGTTCACAAACTGTATTGCGGTTGCATAATAGTTCCAAGTTCAAAATGTACATGTGATAAGCTAAATCAGGGGTCAGCAACCTTTTTGACATGGAGTGCCTGTTTGAAATATAGTTGTAACTAGTGTGCCTCAACAATATTCCATGCATCGTAATTTTTTTTCTCATAATCAGGTCTTTTTAATGATCATTTTTACATTATTACATCATTATTGTTATTGTTATTATTAACAATATTATTATGATGGTTGTATCAACCCTAAATCTGAGTTGGGGGGGGGGGGGGGGGGGGTGCAATGCAGACAAACAGCTGCATACAGTGCGACCATTTCACTCACATTTGCCCATTCATTTTTGGACACATACTGTACGTGTGCTGTCATAGCTCCACCTACCTACAGGCCTAATGGAGAACACCAGGATGTGAATGGAGGGTGAATGTGAGGTATATCGTGTAAATAAGTTTTGATTGATCGCAAGACTACACTGTAAAAAAATGAATAATAATAAGTTACCAGAACTTAAAAATATTGAGTTCAGTTACTGTGCATTAAGGTTTTCAGTTTTCAATCTATAATAAGTTAACAGAAAAGTTGACTTGGTAATACTCACATTTTGAGTAAAAAAAATGGCTTTTAACATGTGCAATGTTCAATGAAATAGAAAAATAAATAATAAAATTTGTTGATTAATCCCACTGGTCACAATGGTGACCGTAATAATGTTTTTGTTATAAGGCTCTGCAAATGTTACTGAATGATGTAGCAATGTATTTCCAGCTAAATTGAAATAATAAACAAATAAAGGGTCTAAATTAAATATGTGGTAGTAAAAAGAACCTGTGGGAGGATTTCAACAAGATAAATGCGACAACAGTGCAAAATATTTCACTATAATATTTCAAAGTATAAAAAAATATATATAATTTTTTTTCTTTTTTTAATGCTGCCTGCCCCCTGTGCCTATGAAAATGCCCCTGCGTGCCTATGCAGGCACGCGTGCCTAGGGTTGCCTACCCCTGAGTTGATGTACAATTGCAGTGTCTACTTCACTAAAAACCTGTAAAAATCCCATTCCGATCATTGTTTTTCTTGTCTAATTACAGTTTGATACACACTCAAAACATACAGTAAGTTTCAAACAATAACAGACATTGAAAGCTGAAGTAGTTCTGAAAAAAGATTGAAAAGCACTTACAGTACTCACAGCACATTCTCTGACAATTACACAGCAATAACAACAACTACATACAGGTGCAACTCAATAAATTAGAATATCGTGGAAAAGTCTGTATATTTCACTGTATTGATGCAGTCATTTGTGCAAAAGGAGCCCCAACCAAGTACCGAGTGAACATACATCATGAACATACTTTTCAGAAGGCTGACATTTCTATATAAAATGATTTATGTCTTATGTAATATTCAAAATTTCTGCGATACAGAATGTTGGGCTTTCATGAGCTGTAAGCCATAATCATCTAAATAAAAACAAATAGGGGCGCTCAAGTAGCACACCACGTACTGCGCTGCGTCGCAACGCGGCCGTCCCGGGTTCCACTCCTGGACCCGGCGACCTTTGCCGAATGTCTTCCCCCGT
The DNA here is from genome assembly GCF_963971535.1 of Notolepis coatsorum. NCBI lineage: Eukaryota > Metazoa > Chordata > Actinopteri > Aulopiformes > Paralepididae > Notolepis > Notolepis coatsorum. Next base: position 106,620,789 of record NC_140181.1, on the reverse strand, counting down.
CTGTCTCCCACTCTTCCTCTCTCTCTCTCTCTCTCTACCGGACTGCCCGGTTGTAAAAAAAACAATAAAAATCTACCAAAAACGTAAAAAAGAATTATCTATGAGAGTTTCGCTTTTTGAATTGAATTACTGAAATAAAATAACTTTTCCACGGTATTCTAATTGATTGAGCTGCACCTGTACACCCAGGTGGACTGTTTCAGGCTTTAGGTTTAAAGTTATGCATCATGTGATGCACATTGTGCGGTGAGGTGTGTGGCTGACAGGGGGCCACAGTGCACTGGGCCACATACCAATGAGCCCGGTGGCCCGAGTCCCAGCGCAGCCGCCCCAGACCACCGTCGCGGACAAACAGGCAAATATTTGCTCAGCGGTGTCAGACCTTTAACAGGTCTCCAGGGAGACAGAGAGGATGGCATCCCATAATCCCTGATATGTGTGTGTGTGTGTGTGTGTGTGTGTGTGTGTGTGTGCTGCGCTGGAAGGGGTTTGGTGTGCATCACTGAGCTCATGGAGCTCTAGCTGTAATGCACCGAGAGAGACCACTATGTAGGACACAGACACTAGAGAGAGAGAGAGAGAGAGAGAGAGAGAGAGGGAGGGAGGGAGACCCCTGTCTAGGACACAAACACTAGAGTAGAGAGAGAGAGAGACCCCTGTCTAGGACACAAACACTAGAGTAGAGAGAGAGAGACCCCTGTCTAGGACACAAACACTAGAGTACTGTGAGAGAGAGAGAGAGAGAGAGAGAGAGGGAGACCCCTGTCTAAGACACAAACACTATAGTAGAGAGAGAGAGAGAGAGAGACCCCTGTCTAGGACACAAACACTAGAGTACTGTGAGAGAGAGAGAGAGAGAGAGAGAGAGAGAGAGAGAGAGAGAGAGAGACCCCTGTCTAAGACACAAACACTAGAGTAGAGAGAGAGAGAGAGAGACCCCTGTCTAGGACACAAACACTAGAGTACTGTGAGAGAGAGAGAGAGAGAGAGAGAGAGAGAGAGAGAGAGAGAGAGAGAGAGACCCCTGTCTAAGACACAAACACTAGAGTAGAGAGAGAGAGAGAGAGAGAGAGAGAGAGAGAGAGAGAGAGAGAGAGAGAGAGAGAGAGACCCCTGTCTAGGACACAAACACTAGAGTAGAGAGAGAGAGACCCCTGTCTAGGACACAAACACTAGAGTACTGTGAGAGAGAGAGAGAGAGAGAGAGAGAGAGAGAGAGAGAGAGAGGGAGAGAGAGAACTGGGAGTGATTTAAAACGATGACTTATAGTCAATAGATGATGAACAAGCTATAACAGCTTCCAGTACAAGTGAACCCTCTCTGCAGTCAAGTCCCACTATTCTAACATCATCAGCACCAGAGCCCTCTCCTCTAGTCAGACACCCAGCTCCAGAGCCCTCTCTTCTAGTCAGACACCCAGCACCAGAGCCCTCTCCTCTAGTCAGACACCCAGCACCAGAGCCCTCTCCTCTAGTCAGACACCCAGCACCAGAGCCCTCTCCTCTAGTCAGACACCCAGCACCAGAGACCTCTCCTCTAGTCAGACACCCAGCACCAGAGCCCTCTCCTCTAGTCAGACACCCAGCTCCAGAGCCCTCTCTTCTAGTCAGACACCCAGCACCAGAGCCCTCTCTTCTAGTCAGACACCCAGCACCAGAGCCCTCTCCTCTAGTCAGACACCCAGCACCAGAGCCCTCTCCTCTAGTCAGACACCCAGCACCAGAGCCCTCTCCTCTAGTCAGACACCCAGCACCAGAGCCCTCTCCTCTAGTCAGACACCCAGCACCAGAGCCCTCTCCTCTAGTCAGACACCCAGCACCAGAGCCCTCTCCTCTAGTCAGACACCCAGCACCAGAGCCCTCTCCTCTAGTCAGACACCCAGCACCAGAGCCCTCTCCTCTAGTCAGACACCCAGCACCAGAGCCCTCTCCTCTAGTCAGACACCCAGCACCAGAGACCTCTCCTCTAGTCAGACACCCAGCACCAGAGCCCTCTCCTCTAGTCAGACACCCAGCTCCAGAGCCCTCTCTTCTAGTCAGACACCCAGCACCAGAGCCCTCTCCTCTAGTCAGACACCCAGCACCAGAGCCCTCTCCTCTAGTCAGACACCCAGCACCAGAGCCCTCTCCTCTAGTCAGACACCCAGCTCCAGAGACCTCTCCTCTAGTCAGACACCCAGCACCAGAGCCCTCTCCTCTAGTCAGACACCCAGCACCAGAGCCCTCTCCTCTAGTCAGACACCCAGCACCAGAGCCCTCTCCTCTAGTCAGACACCCAGCACCAGAGCCCTCTCCTCTAGTCAGACACCCAGCACCAGAGCCCTCTCCTCTAGTCAGACACCCAGCACCAGAGCCCTCTCCTCTAGTCAGACACCCAGCACCAGAGCCCTCTCCTCTGGTCAGACACCCAGCACCAGAGCCCTCTCCTCTAGTCAGACACCCAGCACCAGAGCCCTCTCCTCTAGTCAGACACCCAGCACCAGAGCCCTCTCCTCTAGTCAGACACCCAGCACCAGAGCCCTCTCCTCTAGTCAGACACCCAGCACCAGAGCCCTCTCCTCTAGTCAGCACCCTCCCTGCACTTTTCTGCCACCAAGATCAGCACCATCTACCTTCCTTCATCTAAACACAAATTAATACATGTTTAAGTGAGTAACAATTAATTATTTAAAAGTAAATATATTTGTGAAGACCATGTCCTTACTGGGACGCAATTTAGTAAATGAGGAATAGTTGAACATTAGAATACCGTACCAATAAGGTACATAGACTACCTACATGCTAATACATGGCGTGGCAAATACAATGTTATATTCAGGTTTCCGGTAGAGGACCTTTCTCTGGCTCTGTGGTGTAGTGGTTAACACTGTCACCTCACAGCTAGAAGGTCCTGGGTTCGATTCCCGCTCGGGGACCAGGTACCCAGGTGGGGTATCTCCCGGGCCTTTCTGTGTGGAGTTTGCATGTTCTCCCCCCCGATAAGAGAAACCCAATGGAAAAACATGCACAACAACATATCGCTGACGCTGTCGTGTCCCTGACGAAGACGGACAGGAGCACTTGGATTGGTCCTCGGGGCGCGGCTCCCGGCTGCCCTTGGGGGGGGGGAGTGCAGAGACATTTCATCAGCGACTGATGTGTGTTCCTGTGGGTCTACAATCTCGCATGTGTGTGTTAATCTGCATGACAATTAAAATACTTCTCTTCTTTCCCAAATTCTGTAAGTTTGCCTTTTAACAGTCTGTAGTGTGGTAGCGAAAGGGTTAACCTTCTGTAGAGTGGTAGTGAAAGGGTTAACCCTTTGTCATATGGCAGTAAAAGGGTTAACCTTCTGTATTGTCGCAGTGAAAGAGTTAACAATTTAGTAGTGGAATGGTTAACCTTCTGTAGTGTGGTAGTGAAAGGGTTAACCGTCTGTATTGTCACAGTGAAAGGGTTAACATTCTGTAGTGTGGCAGTGAAAGGGTTAACCTTCTGTATTGTCACAGTGAAAGGGTTAAGCTCAAGCAACGACGACCAGGTGAGGGGTGTAAGGGGAGGATAGAGGGGGGACGGGGGAGGTGTGAAGAGGCCTTAGAGCAGTGGTTCTCAAACTACAGGTTGTGGGTAGGTGACAGTGGACACATTGGCAAGTAAAAAAAAATTAATAAAAAATCTATATACATACTGTATATAAATTTTTTTTAATAGTCTGCCAACATATTTTGGCTAAATATGCCTTGTTTTATAAATGTGTATTGATAACATAGTGTTGCAATAGAATTTTCTAATAAATATGCATGATCAAGTTCAACGTGTGCTTTTATTTTGATATTCCTTAATTCCACGATACATTAAGTGTGGGGTCTCCAAAAAAGGTATAAAAAAGTTTGAGAACCGCTGCCTTAGAGGGAACTTCCACAATATTCTAGGCTGCACTGCACGTTGTCCATGAACTGTCTGTAACTTACAGCAGAACGCCCACTCAACTCCAGAGACAGAAGCCCCATTCAGCCAGAGGTCAACAGGGAGACGCACACAGAATAATGTAAAAAGTAACAAGCTTTTATTTAACGTCGACAAGGAGATAAACACAAAAACAATGGTTATTAATGGTATGTACTCTTTACTCTACAAGTAAATGCTGAAAGCTTTTCAGAAGGCATGAATACTAACAATGAACCTCACATCGAAACCATTTGATCACACACAGGGGAATAATATACTCCCATCTGCACCGTACAACAGAGTTTTATTATCAAACATAATATAATAATAATAATAATAATAATAATAGTACAATTCCTTGTCAAAATCGAATACAAAAATAGCTGATTTCAAACAATGCCACACTCCTATGCTCCAATAACTTAACACTATCTACAGTGATCTCTGCACAACAATGTGGACAGGTTAAAGGAACACTCCAGTCTTCTGTGAAATAAACTTTTTTAAACATCTTCCCCAGTCAGACAAGAAGCTTGAAATCAGTTTCAAATCGGTGTCCAGCTGCTCATGAGACCCAGGAGATACCTGAGAGACCCAGGAGAGACCTGAGAGACCCAGGAGAGACCTGAGAGAACCAGGAGAGACCCAGGAGAAACCCAGTTGCAGGCTAGCCTTGCTCACCACAAGGACTGGACGCAGTAGGAAGTAGCCAGCCCAGCTCCACAAGTGAAGAAATACAACTTCCAACAAACTCCAAAACTGACACATACATGAAATTGACATCGATCTTCTCGCACCCGACTCGGAGGAAGATGGCAAATGAATGTCAGAGCGTTCCCTTTAAGAACATAGGAACAACGATACAGAAATGGTTTCCAGAGACGCGACCGGGTCACATTGACTGCAGTCGAGGAGCACAGGTTGCATATAAAACTGATTAGACGGTTCACATTCTGAAACGTTTCACATTAGTGAGCGAGAAATGAGGAGTTTCTTCAGTCATGTTAAAAAAACAAACAAAAAAATTAATTAAAGGGGAACTATTTTACTATTTCTTTCACTATTTGGGCACTTTTACACAATTCCTGTGAGTCTATGGAACACCTCTGTAATATATATATATTTTTTATTCATTGTTTTGTATTTCTAATCAAGTCCTCAAAAACAGCATTTTTCTACCTCAAGATCTCGAGCTGTTTTGAGCCTGGGCTCCTAAACCACTGCGCAGCGGCGTCGCCTGAACATTAACATGCAGCGGTGTCTCTCTGACATCACATATAGGGCACATTTTCAAATGACTCAGTTCAGTGAGGGTGAATATTGTGAGAGGAGAATTGGAAGAATGCGCCAATATGAGAATTTTGAGACATAGATCATATTAATATAAGTTCACATAGCTAGGAAACAATGCTAAACACTGAAAAAGGCCATTTATAAGATAGTTCCCCTTTAAAAAACAAATGGCAATGAAAATGGACAAACCATTCTTCAAATACACTGTGCACATTAGGACGGATTATTAGGACCATAGATATATATATAAACACTAGATGGCTCAAGGCGGAGTCTCCCACGTAGTTCACCGGCGGCCATCTTGCTTGAGTGGACAACTGCTTTAAAAATACTCTTAACCCGCTGAAATCTTGACAGATTTACAAACGGTTTGGTTTATTACAAACGTTATTAACGTGGCTATGGATTCTTGCTTGAAAGATTTTTTTTTTTTACATTTTCATATGAAATTCCATTATAAGTATGCAGTATGATAACTACATCTGATAATTTTTTTTTAATTTATTATCTTTTTTCCCCCTGCTTCTTTTTCTCCCATCCCACTGTTAGTCGTTATGCCAATTCCCAACCTGGTTGTTGCGCACTTTCCCCTACTGTTGGTCCGAGAGGCCGGAGACTGTCACATGCTTTTCTCCGACGCATGTGCAGCCAGCCGGCAGCGCAGATTCTCACTGGGAGAGTGTAACGTGTGGGAGGCCGCACCACCTCTCACCAGATCCTACCTTCGCTGAGCAGGCGCCCCGACCGAACTGTAGGGGTCGCTGTCCACAACGCCCAGGACCCACCCACGGCTCCCCTCCCCCTAACTCAGCCAAACAAGTTAGTATAGCGATCAGCCCGAGCCAAGGCAATGCTGACTCTCCGGGAGTCGAGACTACATCTGATGTTTTTAACAAATCAAACAGTTACAAATTTAGCAAGCTATGGTTATTTCAATAGTACATGCACCATAGATGTACATGCATGTTATGATTTGGCGCGCTCCACCCACGCAAGATGGCCACCATGTGGCAACATCGGTCTCCGTTGTCCAGCAGAGCGGGTGAGTCATCTAGTGATATACATCTATGATTAGGACGGCTTCAGTGGTCATATTTTCAACAGAGTTAATTTGCTACATCATCACCCAGGAAAGAACATGTCGTCCTGTTAAACACCTTCAAGTTTACATTTGCAGACAACCGTCTTACAAGAGTGAAGTTCTCCCTGATTTCCCCAAACACGTCAAACCTTTGCGATACCAATCTTCCCATCTAGTCCATAGCTTGACTGAACAAAACGGCTACGCAAAGCGACCTAAGGTGAGGCTACAGCGCTCCGTACGTCTTGGGGACGGTGAACGTTGTTTCCGTTTAGGCTCTTAGCGTCGCACGATACATCGATACGATACTAGAAGAGTATCGCGATACCCAGCTGTTAACGGTTCAATACTCCCTTTTATTAGTATCGATACTTTTAGAATAATAGGCTTTGTGTAGTGGCCGTGTCACGAGTGTCGGCAGTTTTTAAAGAATTTTCCATGTTCTGTCATCTAATATTATATTCCATTTATTTTCCTAATGTTTTAGGTTTTTCCCGTGGTATCGTGATACTTAGGCTGGTATCGGTATCGAGGTCAAAATGTTGGTATCGTGACGACACTATTAGGCTCTATACTCCAGCACATTGGATTTCAAATGGAACAATGACAAGGAATGTAAGCCCATTTTATAGAAAAGCCCCCCCCCCCCCCCCCCCCCCTCCACAAGTACATTAAAGTCTTCATATTTAATATTTGGTTGCAAATCCTCTGCAATCACTGCAGTCTGTTAAGTGGCGATTCATGAAATTATTTAGTCTTTCCTGCTAAATCAAAGCAGACCAAAAATCTCAAAACAAACTGGTCAGACTACTGCTTGACCTTACTCCTAGAACCCACCTCACCCCTGCCCACTTTGACAACCTAGGATGGCTTAGAGTAGACGACAGAGTACAGCAACTTGCAATGGGCCTGGTCTACAAGATACACTACACGACCAAGGTACCCATGTACATGTCAAAATACTTCCCAAAGGTCAGTGAATACCACGATCACAACACCAGAGGGAGCTCCACAAATCATGTTAAACCCAGATTCGGCTCAAACAAGGACTAAACACGTTTAGCAATTATGCCACATCAATGTGGAACGCCCTACCCAAAGCTGTAAAGGAATGTGGATCACTACCCACTTTCAAAACCTCTCTCAAGGGACACCTACGGGAGACTGCAATTCAACACTGGCCCCTGTAAATATCCTAACCCAACCCCCTCCAATGTACAGTTATTTACCTAGTATGGTTGTCAATAGTCCAATGTACAATTTTGTTTGTTTGTACAGTGTCTCCCCCCCCCCCCCTCAATGTACAGTTTTGCTTGTTTATACAGTGTGCCCCCCCCCCCCCCCAACCACCTCCAATGTAAATTACCCAGTATGGTTGTCAATATCCCAACGTACCCAACCCCCCCCACCCAACCTCCTCCAATGTACAGTTTCTACGTCAAATGTATATACTCCCTTTTCTTGACTCCTTCTGTATCACAAACAGTACTGTATTTGCAAATCTGATATGTCATAAATGTATAGATGTAGCAGTACTGACTATCTGTATGTCATGTATGTCATATATGTCCTGATGAATTGAAAATGGGGGACCCTGATGTAAACAAGACGAAAGTCTTTCTCTGGTCTGCATCCCCTTAACAATTGTGTGTATTGAGCTGTACTGTATTGTACCCATTCTGCAATCTGTTAATAAAGTTTTCAATCAATCAATCAACCAATGCCTCTCGAATCACATGAACGAGACTTAGTGGGCGCCTACGTGAACGAGAGACATGGTCGACTTCTCAGTGTTCTCTGGTCCCTGAGGGTTCAAAGACAATACAAGGGTCACAGACTTCAGGGAAAAGGGCTACAGACAATTCCCCCACGGTTCATCCGATAAGGATGTAAAGTTGTAAACGCCCTGAAATGAAAGCTGAAAGTCTGTTCTTTAACTTCATAGTCATTGTTCCGATTCAAACCCGATGTGCTGGAGTCCAGAGAGGAAACAACAACACCACGCTTCACTGTCCTCAGACCTACAGACCGCTTCACTGTCCTCAGACCTACAGACCGCTTCACTGTCCTCAGACCTACAGACCGCTTCACTGTCCTCAGACCTACAGACTGCACTACCATTGGTATGCATCAGTGAACAAACAAGTTATATTATATATAAAAAAGCAAATATTCAACCACGTAATACAAAATCAAACCTTATATGTACCTTAACCTCTTAGCATGCAACAGCCTGCCGGCGGAACAGACAGAAGTCACGGCACTTTGCGAGCGTCTAGGGGCTGCATTTTTCGCCGAACATATTATATATAGAACCAAAGCCCTATTTGTTGCCATTCGAATGCCACCTCACTCGACCAAATCCGCGCCTCGGTTCTCGAGTTATGTCAGGCGTGCAACTTTTTACGCGCGAGTGTCAGATTACTTAAGACTCCAGACGCGCTAGAACTGTCAATCATACGGCGATTGTGAAAATTATTGGTCAGGGTTGTAACCAACTGAGTGTAGTTTTCCAATGATACCCCATGTGGGGGTGTGCAAATAAGGGATCTAGGTGAAAGGTGACAAGCGAAAAACAGAAGTAAAAAATAAAAAAGGCAGCTTTTCTGGGTGCATGTTAAGAGGTTAACAAAACACACAGTTAACTCACAGACAGTAGCCCTGTTAACACACAAATGTCTCACAAACAAACTTCTTCTTTAAACGACTGGCACAAAGCATTGAACGAAATGAAATTGCAGGAGGAACTCTGCAGCCACACAGCATGCATCCGACGGAAAGAGGCTCTTCCAACAGCAGATATTAGAGGCTCTTCCAACAGCAGATATTAGAGGCTCTTCCAACAGCAGATATTAGAGGCTCTTCCAACAGCAGATATTAGAGGCTCTTCCAACAGCAGATATTAAAGGCTCTTCCAACAGCAGATATTAAAGGCTCTTCCAACAGCAGATATTAAAGGCTCTTCCAACAGCAGATATTAGTGGCTCTTCCAACAGCAGATATTAAAGGCTCTTCCAACAGCAGATATTAAAGGCTCTTCCAACAGCAGATATTAGTGGCTCTTCCAACAGCAGATATTAAAGGCTCTTCCAACAGCAGATATTAAAGGCTCTTCCAACAGCAGATATTAGTGGCCCGCGATGCGCTGCTTTCGGCGAGCGGGGAGGCTCATCTGCTGTTGTAGTCTGGGGAGAACAGACGCAGCTTGGCGGGGCTCTTCTGGCCAGAGCTGGGGATGGTGTGGTTGAAGGAGTTTGACACTGGAGAGAAGCCTGAGAAAGAGAAGCAAAGGATGGTGTTAGTCAGTCAAATAATCACTTTATGAAGCTTCTGCCATGTGCATCTATTAACCTCTTCTGCCCGTGCGGTCAAACGTATTCAAGTAGAAACATCATAACCATGTCACAACAGCAGTTATAATGTATATTATCATCAATACGTTCGTCTACCAATAGGTTAAAGTTAGATAGATTTTAGTTTTTCTGTTTACTTCGCGAATGTCCGCCATTTTGAAACATTTACCGTCGGGTCGGCCGGGTAGCACAGCGGACTAAGCGTCTGTCTACCACCGCAGAGACACTGGTATCGAATCCAGCTGTCAGCGGTGCCTCCGGCTTGGCCGGTCGTCATACTGACACAATTGGCAGTGTCAGCGGGAGGGAAGCCGGTGGGTGGTAATCTGGTTGTTGTAACCAGCGATTCCTACAGGTCGGTCAGGGCGCCTGCACAGCGAGGAAGGGATCTGGGTGAGGTAGTGTGCCCTCCCACGCGTTACACTCACCCAATGAGAGTCCTCGCTGCCAGGTGAAAAGACGCTGCTGGCTGTCTCCTATGTATCGGAGGAAGCATCTGATAGACTTCAGGGCTCCCTAGACCGGCAAGTAGGGGGCAAATGCGCGCAACGACGCGCAACGACCCCCGCTATTTCCTGTCTCTGCGTGCAGGTGTCCCCCAACCGACATGTAGGAGTCACTGTCCACAACGTCCAGATTACCACCCATCGACTTCCTCCCGCTGACTCTGCCAATTGAGCCAGTATGAAGGCCGGCCCAAGCCGGAGGCAATGCTGACAACCGGATTCGAGACCGGAGTCTCTTGCATTGGTGACGAGCGCAATATCTGCTGCGCCACCCAGCCGCCATTATTTCTCCTCTTTTTAATCTTTAACCCTTTTAAAGCCCAACCTCCAGGTTAAACCCTACTGATCAATTATGGGTAGTTTACATCATTGGTATATAATTTCATTATTTATTTTTTTCCATTTGACACCGGAAATGCCACTCTGAAAGAGTTAAAAAGGTCCATGCACGAATAACATGCACGCACGAATCAAAAAAGCTTATCAAACGCCGACGTCACTACAGGTGCATATTAATGAGCCGAATCTAAAAGTTTATCAGACGCTAGCACGGCTGTGACGTCACTTCAGGAAATGCCTTGCCCGTCCGGGTCATAGTACTAGATCAATGGTGGCCACTCGGTGCATCACAGTTAGCCCAATAGCTCCGCCGTCCCTGCTACAGTCGGGACCACTACACTGACGTTAGCCTATGGTTCTCTCCTCTTTGTGTGCCCCCGTCCTCGCGGGTGTCCTGCGGAGGAGCTTGTGGACGCGACAACAGCAGCGGCTGTAGCCTGTAGCATTAGTTAGCTCATAGCTATCGTGTACCACTAGCCTTTACGGGCTCGAGCACCCTACAGGCTGGCACCATTGTCGCCGTTGTCGTGTCCATGGGCCCCCCGGCAGGGTACCCGTGGGGACGGGGTGTACAGAGAGGAGAGAACCATTTTGGGTCGGCCGTTCATGCCGGCCAGCGAGCCGGATGTCGGGATATGTTGTTAGCACAATAGCTACCAAGCTAAGCTATGTTAGCTACTAACGTTATAAACACAATATGTACAACGACACAATGATTTACATTATTACAAATATGGTAACGTGGTTGTGGCTTTTACAAATAGTGGTTAGCTTTAGAGATGGATGGCTATAATCACGGAGCAATAGTGTTAGGTGAAACAGATACATTTTCATTCGGCTAGTAGTAGCAAGCATATATCTATGGTAGCAAGGCTCTCTGCCTGCAGTGCCTGCCACTAGCTGTGTGTGACTCTCAGCGCCCCCTGGTGAGCCCCCTGGTGCCCTGCACCTGTTGTGACGAGATCATTTCGATTACACATGCACGTTATGAACCATTGATTAAAATATCCACGTGCGTGGTGATTGTGTTGGGCAGACAAAATGTTTGATAAAAACGCTAAAACTGGGTCAATTTCAATACTTTTTTTTTTCTTTCTTCATGAAAGTCACCGTTGGCCTAGTCCACATTGTTTATTGAACAAAAATACAACGTGAAGGTTGGCCTTTAAACGCCTCAAAGTGAATGCAGGCCATCAACCATTAGCTAACCAACTTTGAGATGAATGTCGATACAAACTGTGATTTAAATGGTCTGCCCCAGTCTATCTAGCTAGCTTATTAAGAGCTTTCAAACCATGTAGAGCACATTTATTTCACGGCATAGTTTAGGTGAAATTGAAGTGAACTGTACTCTACGACGCTCTACGACGCTCTAACCCCCCCCCCCCCCCCCCCCAGATGACTGTGAGACATGCTGTGTGTGACGGTCTCTTACCCGGGGCAGGCGGGGTCCTCTGTATGAAGGCAGGGTGATGCACTTGGTCCTTTGGAGAGAAGGCCGTGTGGCAAACTGGGGAGGAAAATATTTAATAATAATGTAAATGGTGTAATATATTTCAACTAGGGCTGCACGATTCTTGCTAAAATGTGAATCACGATTTTTCTCTAAGAATTGAGATCACAATTCTCTCACGATTCTTATTTTTTCAATAAAATCATTTATTGCACTCTTTCTTAAACAGACATATGAAAGTGCTTGACGTAAACTTAAAAGTCTCTTGTAACATACAAAATAACTCAAGTCAGAATCGTCATCATTTAAAAAAGTTAAGTAAATGTAAAGAAAATGATATAAAAAAGTTAAAAAAAATAATTATAAAAGAAAATAGTCATAATTTAGAAATGAGATTGCATAGGTCTATGAATCGAGATCGCATTTTTTTATTACCACTTTCAGTGTCGACGACGCTATTCATCGTTATTTCATGCCCCCCGTTGAGAGCCGATGACGCTAATTGTCGTTTTTTATTTTTATTAGCGATCTGAATTCATATTTCATCAACAGAGTCTCCCGTTGGTACAGCAGCCCCTCTATGAGCTCCGATGGGAAAATACCGCCCCCTATCGTCTATCCCTGTGTAACTGCAGCCCATTCGATTACACAGGTCGATGGGTGGGGGGGGGGGCTACTCGCTCCACTATGCTGGCGAGCCGTCTGATGAAGAGGGAAGTGATAATCAATCAATAAACGCGATCGATATTTTTTATTTATTATTTTATACTTTTATATATTTTTGTCTAGCACAGTCTTTGGAGCGTAACAGAAAGACGCATTTTGTATAAAAGTATTCTGTACTTCAGTATGACAACTAATAAAGAAACTTGAACTTGATCATTGAAGTGGATGCTGGCATCCAAGGACATTAATCAACGTTAATCAAAGGCACTGAAAGTGTTAATGGTGCAGCCCAGGAATCCCATTTGATACCACGACTTTGAAACATTGTTATAGCCTGGTATCTGTAGCCTGGTATCTGCAGCCTGGTATCTGTAGGCTGGTATCTGTATCTGGTATCTGTAGCCTGGTATCTGTAGCCTGGTATCTGTAGCTGGTATCTGTAGCCTGGTATCTGCAGCCTGGTATCTGCAGCCTGGTATCTGCAGCCTGGTATCTGTATCTGGTATCTGTAGGCTGGTATCTGTAGGCTGGTATCTGTAGGCTGGTATCTGTAGGCTGGTATCTGTAGCCTGGTATCTGTAGCCTGGTATCTGTAGCCTGGTATCTGTATCTGGTATCTGCAGTCTGGTATCTGTAGCCTGGTATCTGTATCTGGTATCTGTATCTGGTATCTGCAGTCTGGTATCTGTAGCCTGGTATCTGTATCTGGTATCTGCAGTCTGGTATCTGTATCTGGTATCTGTAGGCTGGTATCTCTAGCCTGGTATCTGTAGCTGGTATCTGCAGCCCTGGTATCTGTAGCCTGGTATCTGTAGCCTGGTATCTGTAGCCTGGTATCTGTAGCCTGGTATCTGTAGCCTGGTATCTGTATCTGGTATCTGCAGTCTGGTATCTGCAGCCTGGTATCTGTAGCCTGGTATCTGTATCTGGTATCTGTAGCCTGGTATCTGTAGCCTGGTATCTGTAGCCTGGTATCTGTAGCCTGGTATCTGCAGTCTGGTATCTGTAGCCTGGTATCTGTAGCCTGGTATCTGTAGCCTGGTATCTGTAGCCTGGTATCTGTAGCCTGGTATCTGTAGCCTGGTATCTGTATCTGGTATCTGCAGTCTGGTATCTGTAGCCTGGTATCTGTAGCCTGGTATCTGTAGCCTGGTATCTGTAGCCTGGTATCTGTAGCTGGTATCTGTAGCCTGGTATCTGCAGCCTGGTATCTGTAGTCTGGTATCTGTAGTCTGGTATCTGTAGCCTGGTATCTGTAGCCTGGTATCTGTAGCTGGTATCTGTAGGCTGGTATCTGTATCTGGTATCTGTAGGCTGGTATCTGTAGCCTGGTATCTGTAGCCTGGTATCTGTAGGCTGGTATCTGTATCTGGTATCTGTAGCCTGGTATCTGCAGCCTGGTATCTCTAGCCTGGTATCTGTAGCCTGGTATCGGCAGTCTGGTATCTGTAGCCTGGTATCTGTAGCCTGGTATCTGTAGCCTGGTATCTGTAGCCTGGTATCTGTAGCCTGGTATCGGCAGCCTGGTATCTGTAGCCTGGTATCTGTAGCCTGGTATCTGTAGCCTGGTATCTGTAGCCTGGTATCTGTATCTGGTATCTGCAGCCTGGTATCTGTAGGCTGGTATCTGTAGGCTGGTATCTGTAGCCTGGTATCTGTAGCCTGGTATCTGTAGCCTGGTATCTGTAGGCTGGTATCTGTATCTGGTATCTGTAGGCTGGTATCTGTAGCCTGGTATCTGTAGGCTGGTATCTGCAGTCTGGTATCTGTAGGCTGGTATCTGTAGCCTGGTATCTGTAGCCTGGTATCTGTAGGCTGGTATCTGTATCTGGTATCTGTATCTGGTATCTGCAGTCTGGTATCTGTATCTGGTATCTGTAGCCTGGTATCTGTAGCCTGGTATCTGTAGCCTGGTATCTGTATCTGGTATCTGTAGGCTGGTATCTGCAGCCTGGTATCTGCAGCCTGGTATCTGTAGGCTGGTATCTGTAGGCTGGTATCTGTAGCCTGGTATCTGCAGCCTGGTATCTGTAGCCTGGTATCTGTAGCCTGGTATCTGCAGCCTGGTATCTGTATCTGGTATCTGTAGCCTGGTATCTGTAGGCTGGTATCTGTAGGCTGGTATCTGTAGCCTGGTATCTGCAGTCTGGTATCTGTAGCCTGGTATCTGTAGCCTGGTATCTGCAGCCTGGTATCTGTAGGCTGGTATCTGCAACCTGGTATCTGTAGCCTGGTATCTGCAGCCTGGTATCTGTAGGCTGGTATCTGCAGCCTGGTATCTGTAGCCTGGTATCTGCAGCCTGGTATCGGCAGCCTGGTATCTGTAGCCTGGTATCTGCAGCCTGGTATCGGCAGTCTGGTATCTGTAGCTGGTATCTGTAGCCTGGTATCTGTAGCCTGGTATCTGTAGCCTGGTATCTGTAGCCTGGTATCTGTATCTGGTATCTGTAGCTGGTATCTGTAGGCTGGTATCTGTATCTGGTATCTGTAGGCTGGTATCGGCAGTCTGGTATCTGTAGGCTGGTATCTGTAGGCTGGTATCTGCAGCCTGGTATCTGTAGGCTGGTATCTGTAGCCTGGTATCTGTAGCCTGGTATCTGTAGTCTGGTATCTGCAGCCTGGTATCTGTATCTGGTATCTGTAGCCTGGTATCTGTAGCCTGGTATCTGTAGGCTGGTATCTGCAGCCTGGTATCTGTAGCCTGGTATCTGTAGGCTGGTATCTGTAGCCTGGTATCTGCAGGCTGGTATCTGCAGGCTGGTATCTGTAGCCTGGTATCTGTAGCCTGGTATCTGTAGCCTGGTATCTGTAGTCTGGTATCTGCAGCCTGGTATCTGTATCTGGTATCTGTAGCCTGGTATCTGTAGCCTGGTATCTGTAGGCTGGTATCTGCAGCCTGGTATCTGTAGCCTGGTATCTGTAGGCTGGTATCTGTAGCCTGGTATCTGCAGGCTGGTATCTGCAGGCTGGTATCTGTAGCCTGGTATCTGCAGCCTGGTATCTGTAGCCTGGTATCTGTAGGCTGGTATCTGTAGCTGGTATCTGTAGGCTGGTATCTGTAGCCTGGTATTGGCAGCCTGGTATCTGTAGCCTGGTATCTGTAGCCTGGTATCTGTAGCTGGTATCTGTAGGCTGGTATCTGTAGCCTGGTATCGGCAGCCTGGTATCTGTAGCCTGGTATCTGTAGCCTGGTATCTGTAGCCTGGTATCTGTAGCCTGGTATCTGTAGCTGGTATCTGCAGTCTGGTATCTGTAGGCTGGTATCTGTAGCCTGGTATCTGCAGCCTGGTATCTGCAGCCTGGTATCTGTAGCCTGGTATCTGCAGTCTGGTATCTGTAGCCTGGTATCTGTAGCCTGGTATCTGTAGCCTGGTATCTGTAGGCTGGTATCTGCAGCCTGGTATCTGTAGGCTGGTATCTGTAGCCTGGTATCTGTAGGCTGGTATCTGCAGCCTGGTATCTGCAGTCTGGTATCTGTAGCCTGGTATCTGCAGTCTGGTATCTGTAGGCTGGTATCTGTAGGCTGGTATCTGCAGTCTGGTATCTGTAGCCTGGTATCGGCAGCCTGGTATCTGTAGCCTGGTATCTGCAGCCTGGTATCTGCAGTCTGGTATCTGTAGCCTGGTATCTGCAGTCTGGTATCTGCAGCCTGGTATCTGTAGCCTGGTATCGGCAGTCTGGTATCTGTAGGCTGGTATCTGTAGGCTGGTATCTGTATCTGTAGCCTGGTATCTGTAGTCTGGTATCTGTAGCCTGGTATCTGCAGCCTGGTATCTGTAGCCTGGTATCTGTAGGCTGGTATCTGTAGCCTGGTATCTGTAGGCTGGTATCTGTAGCCTGGTATCTGTAGCCTGGTATCTGTAGCCTGGTATCTGTAGGCTGGTATCTGTAGCCTGGTATCTGCAGTCTGGTATCTGTAGCCTGGTATATGTAGGCTGGTATCTGTAGCTGGTATCTGTAGCCTGGTATCTGCAGTCTGGTATCTGCAGCCTGGTATCTGTAGCCTGGTATCTGTATCTGGTATCTGTATCTGGTATCTGTAGCCTGGTATCTGTAGGCTGGTATCTGTAGCCTTGTATCTGCAGTCTGGTATCTGTAGCCTTGTATCTGCAGTCTGGTATCTGTAGCCTGGTATCTGTATCTGGTATCTGTAGCCTGGTATCTGTAGCCTAGTATCTGTAGCCTGGTATCTGTAGCCTGGTATCTGCAGTCTGGTATCTGTAGCCTAGTATCTGTAGCCTGGTATCTGTAGCCTGGTATCTGTAGCCTGGTATCGGCAGTCTGGTATCGGCAGTCTGGTATCTGTAGGCTGGTATCTGTAGCCTTGTATCTGCCCAATATCCACTACACCTCAACTGAAAAGAGAGAGAGATGACTCACTGATGATGATGATGGCTGAGCCGGCCAGCAGAGCGAAGAGGGTGAAGAACATCATCTGGTAGGAGTCTATAAAGTTCTGCAGGGACTGGCCCCCCTCCTCCTCCTCCTCTTCCTCCTCCGGGATAACAACTGGAGCAGCAGCTGGAGATACAGAATAGTGGATAGGTAGGTAGGTAGGTATTTATTTAGACAACAAAACATATACAGATCATTACATCACACATTTGCTTTTGTCAAGGATAGGAACAAAAAAGCCAATGACTTATTTACATCGTTGTCCCTGGAAGTCAAGGATGCTTGCCTGGTACATACACATATAACTCATTACAGAAATATTTCACAATCATTACATTTGATAGCAATAATGGCACAATCATTAATTAATACAAACATGCGCATTTGTTGAGACATGTTAAGCTAGCCTTAAAGTCTGTGTATCTCGGAGCACCCTGAGGGGAGGGGGCGGTGGGGGGGGGGGGAGGAAGGAGAGATTGTCCGGAATCACATTTGCAGGACCGGAGGGGGTTGGAAGTGGGAGATGACTACAGTTGCCGTCATAGAGGGGCGGACATGGCGATGAGACAGTCACTTTGGCACCCCTCCAGCACTTGCACTAGTACGCGTGGGAGGGGGAATTAGGTGTGGGATGGGGGGGCCGCTGCCATCTTCTCCAGACACAGCCCGGCCCCCGGAGGCTCCATTCGACCCTGGTACGCCGTGTACCATCCTTACTCCCGACTTGACCTTGTTGATTTCACTCTCTGCAGCAGACGGAGAGGGGGGGGGGGTGCAGCAGTGCCCAAAACGCTTCCATACGCTGCCCCAATTTTGTTTAAACACGATTCATCACGTCCTTAATTTCCTGCGTGATGTCCAGTATGGCCTTTGATCTCGATTGTTCATCAGAGTGGTAGACAGCGAGTCTCTCCAGCATGGCCGCTGAGCTTGATTGTTCGTAGACAGTGAGTTTCTTATAAAGTTCCACCTGGTTGGCTTCGATCCTTGCCCTCGCCAAAGGATCTACGCCTTTCCGAATTAAGTTAATGCAGTACCAGATCCATATACTGACCTCTCCCATTCCGATCATCATGAATGCGAGGAGATACACATCCTCCACATCCTCAATTTCAAGTGAAAAAAGGCAGATTGGGTTCCACTTGCCGTAGGAACCCAATCAGTCGTAAATCCCGACTGAAAACTCCCGAGTGGACAGAGCGGGTAGCCGCATCCTGCTTCCTCGAAGAAAATATGCAGTCTATCGCTGCAAATGACCAGCTTACTAGATCCATATCGTTTTTTATTTTATTTTTATTATTATCTTTTTCCCCCTCCTTCTTTTTCCGATTTTTCTCCCATCCCACTGTTAGTCGTTATGCCAATTCCCAACCCCCTTCCTGGTTGTTGCGCACTTTCCCCTACTGTTGGTCCGAGAGGCCGGAGACTGTCACATGCTTTCCTCCGACGCATTTGCAGCCAGCCGGCAGCCAGCCTGGCCGCGCAGATTCTCACCGGGAGAGTGTAACGTGTGGGAAGGTCACACTACCTCTCACCAGATCCTACCTTCGCTGAGCAGGCGCCCCGACCGAACTGTGGTCGCTGTCCACAACGCCCAGGACCCACCCACGGCTCCCCTCCCCCTAACTCAGCCAAACGAGTTAGTATAGCGATCAGCCCGAGCCAAGGCAATGCTGACACTCCGGGAGTCGAGACCGCAGCCTCTTGCATTGGTGACGAGCACAATCTCCGCTACGCCACCTGACCGCTCCATATTGTTTTTTGATTAGGGAGTTGAGTTGATTCTGTTGAAAAAGCTAGAGTCGACACGAACAAGACGGCTTCAGGGAGGCAGTGAGCGGTGAAAGACGAGAATCCACGCGGCAGTCAGACAGCTTCAAGAGGAGGCGAGAAGGCAGCGGTGGGGGGTGACCTTGGAGGTCCTGGGGAGGCTTGGTAAGGATGAGATTACATCCCGACACCATCTCTGTCAACAGCAATGTGTACAAACAACATGCAGCACGCACACTGCCAAGCGTTGTATAATAATGCAAAACAAAACTGTTTTGTTACTGCGTTGACATTGGCAGTGGCCCATGTGTATTCCGCCCCCCCCACACCCCATTAATAGTTCATTGAATGATGGATGGTTGTTGGAACTCTCATCAGTCTCCTTATTACCCATGACAGGGGTAGGAAACGCTAGTTAACCAAAGCTACATGACTTGTACCCGGTATGTGAATTTCGAGGAATTGTATATGTGTTATTCATTTAAATCAATAAACTATTCAATAATAATAATAATTATAAAAAAAAAATACAAATAAAATCATATTACTTCTATTCTTCACCTGTTTTAACAACAATTGTTCACTCCTTCACAGAGTATCTCTCTAATATGTATCTAATGTGCCAGGAGACCATCTGCATTAACTTGAATGATCTTAGTCATGTTTATCAAGTGAGAGCCACTCAGAGGCCATTCTAGCGGACCCTCAGCCACCTCTCTATGCAGAGTTTCGACTCATGTCTTCAGGACGGAGCTCTACCTCCCATAGGAGGGCCAAGTCAAATAGATTGAGATCATTTGTTCCGTCAGCTGTTGGATTTTTAAATAAGCTTTAGGCTTAGCTGCTACTGTATAGACATGTATTTGTATGTATGTATTTATGTCTTTATTGTATATTTGCCATGTGTACTGGTTAAGGCTGATGCCATTTGGAAGAATCGATAAATCGGGACAAAATTATCGATAAATATCAATTATTTTATTATTATTTATATTTGTAATTATTTTTTTTAATTATTTAAAAATATACATTTATTATTATTATTACGGCATCTTCCTGATCACTACTGGCAGCGCCAGGTGGATGAGGGTGACTGGGATGTGGATGGTTACCTTGCAGCAGGGCAGCGCTGGGATCAGCCAGGTGGATGAGGGTGACTGGGATGTGGATGGTTACCTTGCAGCAGGGCAGCGCTGGGATCAGCCAGGTGGATGAGGGTGACTGGGATGTGGATGGTTACCTTGCAGCAGGGCAGCGCTGGGATCAGCCAGGTGGATGAGGGTGACTGGGATGTGGATGGTTACCTTGCAGCAGGGCAGCGCTGGGATCAGCCAGGTGCACGAGGGTGACTGGGATGTGGATGGTTACCTTGCAGCAGGGCAGCGCTGGGATCAGCCAGGTGGATGAGGGTGACTGGGATGTGGATGGTCTGGCCGGAGGAGGAGCTGCTGATGGAGACGGAGGCCGAGGCCGGCCCCAGGGGCTCCACGCCGCTCACGGTGAACCTGGAGAAGCTGGGCAGGCCGCTGAACACCTCCTTCTCCTGGACGGCGATGCTGGCAGAGGAGGAGGTGACCTGGCAGCACGGAGAGACAGGATTCACACAGACATTGAACAAATGAAATTCAAGGACTTTTAAGTACTTTTCCAAGCACCGTTTTTCATTTTCAAGGATGTCACTCGAAGGATACAATTCACTTTTAAATAGGGATATCCGATATTATCGGCCGATATTGGCATTCAAATGTAATATCGGAAAAGGACGGTATCGGTTAAAAAAATATATATATATATATTTTTTTTACATTTATTTAACCTTTATTTACCCAGGCAAGCAAGTAAGAACAATTCTTATTTTATTTATTGTCAGAAGTATGCATAATGTTGTGTTAATTCCACGACAAGAGCTATGTAATGTTAATTACCTGAAATTATTGCGTTTTTAATTTATCGGTATATCGGATATCGGTAAAAAAGCCAATATCGAACATCCCTACTTTTAAATGCTGTTTTTTTTAAGCATCTTCTTGGCCTGCTTGCCAGTAAGAGCATCACACGCAAAGAAATGAGGAAAAGCAGTTGGAGCGCACGAGACAGCGACTCGTCAGATTTGATTAAAACAGAACAAACTAATTTATTTCTTGATTCAGAATTTTTTTTATCATGGATGAACAAAACATTCAATGCGAATGGTTGATTTGAATTTCAATTATTTTCTAAGCACCTTGTTAATTTTTTTTGCTGTTTTCAAGGAATTCCAGGCCTTGACTTTAAAAAATTAAATTAAAATGTATATCAAGCACATCAAACACTAGGATGTTGGATTCAAGATTCAAGGTGATTTATTGTCATGTGCACCGTTAAACTGACAGTTTGCCATACAATGAAAAATGTACTTTGCTAGTCCGCCCTACACAACATCACACAATAGAATGAACAACTTAAATACAAGCGAATGCTAAATGCAAAAAATATCTTATATCATAAACTCTTAACGTGCAGCGGCCCGGCTCCTCTTGAGGACCATTTGCCCACCGGCGCCCGACGCCACTTTGGCGACCTCTAGCGGCTCAGGTGTGCATATTTTTTTAATACAATATATATATAGAATTAAAGCCCTATTTGTTGCCTGTCGACAAAATCCGTTCAGCGGTTCTCAAGTTACATGCCGATATGCGAGTACACGGCAGACTTTTATTTTTTTTTCCGAATACCACCCGCGACTCCCGAGGCTCTAGCTCCATCAATCATTTGGTGATCTCGGACATTATTGGACAGGGTTGTAACCAATGAGTGTGGCTTTCCAATGATATTGGGGATTAGCGAATCAGGGATCTAGGTGAAAAGTGACGAGCGAAAACAGGAAGTAAAAAAATGCACCGAATGCATTGGAGTCTATGAGAAAACTGAAACTGGCAGAGCTTTTTTTTTTCTCCCCCCATTTTACCAACATCGCTCCTAATCACTCGTTTCTGAACGATTTTTTTTTGAAATTTGGACATACTATATAAGACTTCAGGCTATGGATCCTATGTGCTATAAGTATAAAGTATAGTATTTTGGTTTGCAAAAAAAGTATGCAGTCCTCAAGTTCAAGTAAAAAAAATTGCCACTTTTGGGGGTGCCTGTTAAGAGGTTAAAAAGAAATTGTAGAAGATATACATACAAGGCACGAGTGAGTAACATTAACATTATTACACGTTCCGTTCACAGTGTAGGATCAAGTAGTTTACAAATATAAATATATGGAGGTGACAGTGGGTCACAGCTAGGGTGACCAGGTGTCCCCCTTTTGGTTGTACTGTCCCACCATTTGACCGAACGTCCCACACATTGAGAGGATGTCCCTCTTTTTGAAGCAAAAAAAAAACATTGGTCTCGGTGAAGACCATGTTATTCTAATAAAAAAATTTACATTATCTATCTGTCCCACTTTGTCCCACCAAAATCTTACTGTTGTCCTGCTTTTGGACTTTTTGCATCTGGTCACCCTAGTCACAGCAGCAGTTAAAGTGTCTTTAGCGTTCGGGGGAAGGGCGACAGTGAGGTCACAGGAGGCACAATTAACTGTTCGTCTTGAGGGGGCGCTCCAGTAGCACACTAGCGCGCTGAGTCGCGAAGCGGTCGTCCCGGGTTCGTTTCCTAGTCCCGGCGACCATTTGCTGCATGTCTTCCCTACCTCTCCTCCCGCTCTCCCTCTCTCCCTCTATCGGTCCTGCGTGGCCAGAAAAAGCTGAAAATGCTATAAAAAAAAAAAAAAAAAGAAAAAAAAAAAAATGTTCGTCTTGTATCGTACGTCGTCAGTGGTGGAAAGTATTTTTACTTAGCCCTAGCCATATTTTCAGAAAATCTGCCTAAAAAATACATACTACTAGTAATTAAAGATTGCTCCACTTCTACAAGGTCCATTTGCATGTTCTTGGTATCTAGGAACATCTATGGACCTCATGGAATGTATTCCCAGTGTCAGGAATATTGTGTCTGTTACTAGGCTTGAGTCAATTGTAATGAACCAAAGGAGAATATCAATTAACATTTAAAAAAATATATATAAGAATTCAAATCTTTGACGGTGAATAACACCATGCTAACATTGACCAAATGCTCATTCAGCACCTTCTTGAGATCAAGTGTAGAAAAAAATCTAAGCAAATTAATAAAGGGCATATGATTTACAGGTTTTTTTGTAGATGCAGTACTGAATTTTGCCAGCCGGACACATGCAATTTGAAATATGAATATAGAATATCAGGCCTGGGCACTAGGGTGACCAGATGCAAAAAGTCCAAAAGCAGGACAACAGTAAGATTTTGGTGGGACAAAGTGGGACAGATAGATAATGTAATTTTTTTTATTAGAATAACATGGTCTTCACCGAGACCAATGGTTTTTTTTGCTTCAAAAAGCAAATATGTGGGACGTTCGGTCAAATGGTGGGACAGTACAACCAAAAGGGGGACACCTGGTCACCCTACTGGGCACTGACCTCCATGCCGGACAGGGTGGCGGCGGGCCCGTAGACGGTGAGCTCCGCCGAGGGGTGCAGGTTGGACAGCAGCAGCTCCGTCTGGTCCGAGTACAGCCCCGGTTCTATGGACAGCCTGGCGCCGACCTGCTCCCCAGAGAAGACGCTGCCCTCCAGGCCGGCCGTCACCAGCAGGTGGGCCATGGACATGCTCAGTGCACGGGTCTGCTGGTCACTCATAGGCTGCAGGCTCACAGAGCAAGTGTAGAAGCCTGTGTGGAGAGAGGACAGAGTTAGGGACATGTCCTGTGGAGAGAGAGGACAGAGTTAGGGACATGTCCTGTGGAGAGAGAGGACAGAGTTAGGGACATGTCCTGTAGAGAGAGAGGACAGAGTTAGGGACATGTCCTGTAGAGAGAGAGGACAGAGTTAGGGACATGTCCTGTGGAGAGAGAGGACAGAGTTAGGGACATGTCCTGTGGAGAGAGAGGACAGAGTTAGAGACATGTCCTGTAGAGAGAGAGGACAGAGTTAGGGACATGTCCTGTAGAGAGAGAGGACAGAGTTAGGGACATGTCCTGTAGAGAGAGAGGACAGAGTTAGGGACATGTCCTGTAGAGAGAGAGGACAGAGTTAGGGACATGTCCTGTGGAGAGAGAGGACAGAGTTAGGGACATGTCCTGTAGAGAGAGGACAGAGTTAGGGACATGTCCTGTGGAGAGAGGACAGAGTTAGAGACATGTCCTGTAGAGAGAGAGGACAGAGTTAGGGACATGTCATGTAGAGAGAGAGGACAGAGTTAGGGACATGTCCTGTAGAGAGAGAGGACAGAGTTAGGGACATGTCCTGTAGAGAGAGAGGACAGAGTTAGGGACATGTCCTGTGTGGAGAGAGGACAGAGTTAGGGACATGTCCTGTGGAGAGAGGACAGAGTTAGGGACATGTCCTGTAGAGAGAGAGAGGACAGAGTTAGAGACATGTCCTGTGGAGAGAGAGGACAGAGTTAGAGACATGTCCTGTGGAGAGAGAGGACAGAGTTAGGGACATGTCCTGTGGAGAGAGAGGACAGAGTTAGGGACATGTCCTGTAGAGAGAGAGGACAGAGTTAGGGACATGTCCTGTAGAGAGAGAGGACAGAGTTAGGGACATGTCCTGTGGAGAGAGAGGACAGAGTTAGGGACATGTCCTGTAGAGAGAGAGGACAGAGTTAAGGACATGTCCTGTAGAGAGAGAGGACAGAGTTAGGGACATGTCCTGTAGAGAGAGAGGACAGAGTTAGGGACATGTCCTGTAGAGAGAGAGGACAGAGTTAGGGACATGTCCTGTGGAGAGAGAGGACAGAGTTAGGGACATGTCCTGTAGAGAGAGGACAGAGTTAGGGACATGTCCTGTGGAGAGAGGACAGAGTTAGAGACATGTCCTGTAGAGAGAGAGGACAGAGTTAGGGACATGTCATGTAGAGAGAGAGGACAGAGTTAGGGACATGTCCTGTAGAGAGAGAGGACAGAGTTAGGGACATGTCCTATAGAGAGAGAGGACAGAGTTAGGGACATGTCCTGTGTGGAGAGAGGACAGAGTTAGGGACATGTCCTGTGGAGAGAGGACAGAGTTAGGGACATGTCCTGTAGAGAGAGAGAGGACAGAGTTAGAGACATGTCCTGTGGAGAGAGAGGACAGAGTTAGAGACATGTCCTGTGGAGAGAGAGGACAGAGTTAGGGACATGTCCTGTGGAGAGAGAGGACAGAGTTAGGGACATGTCCTGTAGAGAGAGAGGACAGAGTTAGGGACATGTCCTGTAGAGAGAGAGGACAGAGTTAGGGACATGTCCTGTGGAGAGAGAGGACAGAGTTAGGGACATGTCCTGTGGAGAGAGGACAGAGTTAGGGACATGTCCTGTAGAGAGAGAGGACAGAGTTAGGGACATGTCCTGTAGAGAGAGAGGACAGAGTTAGGGACATGTCCTGTGGAGAGAGAGGACAGAGTTAGGGACATGTCCTGTGGAGAGAGAGGACAGAGTTAGGGACATGTCCTGTAGAGAGAGAGGACAGAGTTAGGGACATGTCCTGTGGAGAGAGAGGACAGAGTTAGGGACATGTCCTGTAGAGAGAGAGGACAGAGTTAGGGACATGTCCTGTAGAGAGAGGACAGAGTTAGGGACATGTCCTGTAGAGAGAGAGGACAGAGTTAGGGACATGTCCTGTAGAGAGAGGACAGAGTTAGAGACATGTCCTGTGGAGAGAGGACAGAGTTAGGGACATGTCCTGTAGAGAGAGAGGACAGAGTTAGGGACATGTCCTGTAGAGAGAGAGGACAGAGTTAGAGACATGTCCTGTAGAGAGAGAGGACAGAGTTAGAGACATGTCCTGTGGAGAGAGGACAGAGTTAGGGACATGTCCTGTGTGGAGAGAGGACAGAGTTAGGGACATGTCCTGTGGAGAGAGAGGACAGAGTTAGGGACATGTCCTGTAGAGAGAGAGGACAGAGTTAGGGACATGTCATGTAGAGAGAGAGGACAGAGTTAGGGACATGTCCTGTAGAGAGAGAGGACAGAGTTAGGGACATGTCCTGTAGAGAGAGAGGACAGAGTTAGGGACATGTCCTGTGGAGAAAGAGGACAGAGTTAGGGACATGTCCTGTAGAGAGAGAGGACAGAGTTAGGGACATGTCCTGTAGAGAGAGAGGACAGAGTTAGGGACATGTCCTGTAGAGAGAGAGGACAGAGTTAGGGACATGTCCTGTGGAGAGAGAGGACAGAGTTAGGGACATGTCCTGTAGAGAGGACAGAGTTAGGGACATGTCCTGTAGAGAGAGAGGACAGAGTTAGAGACATGTCCTGTAGAGAGAGAGGACAGAGTTAGGGACATGTCCTGTGGAGAGAGAGGACAGAGTTAGGGACATGTCCTGTGGAGAGAGGACAGAGTTAGGGACATGTCCTGTGGAGAGAGAGGACAGAGTTAGGGACATGTCCTGTGGAGAGAGAGGACAGAGTTAGGGACATGTCCTGTGGAGAGAGAGGACAGAGTTAGGGACATGTCCTGTAGAGAGAGGACAGAGTTAGAGACATGTCCTGTGTAGAGAGAGGACAGAGTTAGGGACATGTCCTGTGGAGAGAGAGGACAGAGTTAGAGACATGTCCTGTGGAGAGAGAGGACAGAGTTAGAGACATGTCCTGTGGAGAGAGAGGACAGAGTTAGGGACATGTCCTGTGGAGAGAGAGGACAGAGTTAGGGACATGTCCTGTGGAGAGAGAGGACAGAGTTAGGGACATGTCCTGTGGAGAGAGAGTACAGAGTTAGGGACATGTCCTGTGTGGAGAGAGGACAGAGTTAGGGACATGTCCTGTGGAGAGACAGAGGACAGAGTTAGGGACATGTCCTGTGGAGAGAGAGGACAGTTAGGGACATGTCCTGTAGAGAGAGAGGACAGAGTTAGGGACATGTCCTGTAGAGAGAGAGGACAGAGTTAGGGACATGTCCTGTGGAGAGAGAGGACAGAGTTAGGGACATGTCCTGTAGAGAGAGAGGACAGAGTTAGGGACATGTCCTGTAGAGAGAGAGGACAGAGTTAGGGACATGTGGAGAGAGAGGACAGAGTTAGGGACATGTCCTGTGGAGAGAGAGGACAGAGTTAGGGACATGTCCTGTGGAGAGAGAGGACAGAGTTAGGGACATGTGGAGAGAGAGGACAGAGTTAGGGACATGTGGAGAGAGAGGACAGAGTTAGGGACATGTCCTGTGGAGAGAGAGGACAGAGTTAGGGACATGTCCTGTGGAGAGAGAGGACAGAGTTAGGGACATGTCCTGTGGAGAGAGAGGACAGAGTTAGGGACATGTCCTGTGGAGAGAGAGGACAGAGTTAGAGACATGTCCTGTGGAGAGAGAGGACAGAGTTAGGGACATGTCCTGTAGAGAGAGAGGACAGAGTTAGGGACATGTCCTGTGGAGAGAGAGGACAGAGTTAGGGACATGTCCTGTAGAGAGAGGACAGAGTTAGGGACATGTCCTGTAGAGAGAGAGGACAGAGTTAGGGACATGTCCTGTGGAGAGAGAGGACAGAGTTAGGGACATGTCCTGTAGAGAGACAGAGGACAGAGTTAGGGACATGTCCTGTGGAGAGAGAGGACAGAGTTAGGGACATGTCCTGTGGAGAGAGAGGACAGAGTTAGGGACATGTCCTGTGGAGAGAGAGGACAGAGTTAGGGACATGTCCTGTAGAGAGAGAGGACAGAGTTAGGGACATGTCCTGTGGAGAGAGAGGACAGAGTTAGAGACATGTCCTGTAGAGAGAGAGGACAGTTAGGGACATGTCCTGTAGAGAGAGAGGACAGAGTTAGAGACATGTCCTGTGGAGAGAGAGGACAGAGTTAGGGACATGTCCTGTAGAGAGAGAGGACAGAGTTAGGGACATGTCCTGTGGAGAGAGAGGACAGAGTTAGGGACATGTCCTGTGGAGAGAGAGGACAGAGTTAGAGACATGTCCTGTAGAGAGAGAGGACAGAGTTAGGGACATGTCCTGTAGAGAGAGAGGACAGAGTTAGGGACATGTCCTGTAGAGAGAGAGGACAGAGTTAGGGACATGTCCTGTAGAGAGAGAGGACAGAGTTAGGGACATGTCCTGTAGAGAGAGAGGACAGAGTTAGGGACATGTCCTGTAGAGAGAGGACAGAGTTAGGGACATGTCCTGTAGAGAGAGAGGACAGAGTTAGGGACATGTCCTGTGGAGAGAGGACAGAGTTAGGGACATGTCCTGTAGAGAGAGAGGACAGAGTTAGGGACATGTCCTGTAGAGAGAGAGGACAGAGTTAGAGACATGTCCTGTGGGGAGAGGATACTTTCAGCCTCCTTATGATATACTTTCAAGACATTTTGTTTTCCATTAAAATAAAAAAGGTGATTAAAATGCGCTGCTGACTTTAAGCACTGCACTCATCCTGTACTAAATCCCTAGGTTTGTGGTGAAGGCTCGTCGCCAAGCCGCAGTCACTCTCTCCCCGTTAGGATCTCAGTCACACTGTCCCCATTAGGATCTCGGTCACACTGTCCCATTAGGATCTCAGGAACCCTCTCCTCTCCCCATTAGGATCTCAGTCACACTGTCCCCATTAGGATCTCAGTCACACTGTCCCATTAGGATCTCAGTCACACTGTCCCATTAGGATCTCAGTCACACTGTCCCATTAGGATCTCAGTCACACTGTCCCCATTAGGATCTCAGTCACACTGTCCCATTAGGATCTCAGTCACACTCTCCCCATTAGGATCTCGGTCACACTGTCCCATTAGGATCTCAGTCACACTGTCCCATTAGGATCTCGGTCACACTGTCCCATTAGGATCTCGGTCACACTGTCCCATTAGGATCTCGGTCACACTGTCCCATTAGGATCTCAGTCACACTGTCCCATTAGGATCTCGGTCACACTGTCCCATTAGGATCTCGGTCACACTGTCCCATTAGGATCTCGGTCACACTGTCCCCATTAGGATCTCAGTCACACTGTCCCATTAGGATCTCAGTCACACTGTCCCATTAGGATCTCGGTCAGACTGTCCCCATTAGGATCTCAGTCACACTGTCCCCATTAGGATCTCAGTCACACTGTCCCATTAGGATCTCAGTCACACTGTCCCATTAGGATCTCAGTCACACTGTCCCATTAGGATCTCAGTCACACTGTCCCATTAAGATCTCAGTCACACTGTCCCATTAGGATCTCGGTCACACTGTCCCATTAGGATCTCAGTCACACTGTCCCATTAGGATCTCTGTGGGAGTCTGCTGGGCGGTTAGGGCACCCCAGGGTTTCCCTTTCAGAGAGACGCCAACACTGGGTGGAGGTCCCAACTCCCAAACACAATTAGACCACTGCCATCAAAGTGGAGGAAGCCCGCCCGGTTCAATACATCACCCAGACACCTTTTATAGCCTGTGCCAAATTCATTTCACGAGCATATTGCCGGTATTGATCTCGCCCCCAGAAAACATAATTTGTTCACTCGTGATGCAGAGAGCGTGCACACAAGTTGAGATGAATAAATAAATAAACAAAACACCGGCCCTGGAGGGTTGCTTCCACTTGAATGATTCAAAACAGGGTCGCTAATGATGTGGGTGTTCACCCTGCTGGAGAGAGGGAAGAGCAGGACTGGAGAGAGGGAAGAGCAGGACTGGAGAGAGGGAAGAGCAGGACTGGAGAGAGGGAAGAGCAGGACTGGAGAGAGGGAAGAGAGGACTGGAGAGAGGGAAGAGCAGGACTGGAGAGAGGGAAGAGCAGGACTGGAGAGAGGGAAGAGCAGGACTGGAGAGAGGGAAGAGCAGGACTGGAGAGAGGGAAGAGCAGGACTGGAGAGAGGGAAGAGAGGACTGGAGAGAGGGAAGAGAGGACTGGAGAGAGGGAAGAGCAGGACTGGAGAGAGGGAAGAGCAGGACTGGAGAGAGGGAAGAGCAGGACTGGAGAGAGGGAAGAGCAGGACTGGAGAGGGGGAAGAGCAGGACTGGAGAGAGGGAAGAGCAGGACTGGAGAGAGGGAAGAGCAGGACTGGAGAGAGGGAAGAGAGGACTGGAGAGAGGGAAGAGAGGACTGGAGAGAGGGAAGAGCAGGACTGGAGAGGGAAGAGCAGGACTGGAGAGGGAAGAGCAGGACTGGAGAGAGGGAAGGGCAGGACTGGAGAGAGGGAAGAGCAGGACTGGAGAGGGAAGAGCAGGACTGGAGAGAGGGAAGAGCAGGACTGGAGAGAGGGAAGAGCAGGACTGGAGAGGGAAGAGCAGGACTGGAGAGGGAAGAGCAGGACTGGAGAGAGGGAAGAGAGGACTGGAGAGAGGGAAGAGAGGACTGGAGAGAGGGAAGAGCAGGACTGGAGAGAGGGAAGAGCAGGACTGGAGAGGGAAGAGCAGGACTGGAGAGAGGGAAGAGCAGGACTGGAGAGGGAAGAGCAGGACTGGAGAGAGGGAAGAGCAGGACTGGAGAGAGGGAAGAGCAGGACTGGAGAGAGGGAAGAGCAGGACTGGAGAGAGGGAGGAGCAGGACTGGAGAGAGGGAAGAGCAGGACTGGAGAGAGGGAAGAGAGGACTGGAGAGGGAAGAGCAGGACTGGAGAGAGGGAAGGAGAGGACTGGAGAGAGGGAAGAGCAGGACTGGAGAGAGGGAAGAGCAGGACTGGAGAGAGGGAAGAGCAGGACTGGAGAGAGGGAAGAGAGGACTGGAGAGAGAGAAGGAGAGGGCTGGAGAGAGGGAAGAGCAGGACTGGAGAGAGGGAAGAGCAGGACTGGAGAGAGGGAAGAGCAGAACTGGAGAGAGGGAAGGAGAGGACTGGAGAGAGGGAAGAGCAGGACTGGAGAGAGGGAAGAGCAGGACTGGAGAGAGGGAAGAGCAGGACTGGAGAGGGAAGAGCAGGACTGGAGAGGGAAGAGCAGGACTGGAGAGAGGGAAGAGCAGGACTGGAGAGAGGGAAGAGCAGGACTGGAGAGAGGGAAGAGCAGGACTGGAGAGAGGGAAGAGCAGGACTGGAGAGGGAAGAGCAGGACTGGAGAGAGGGAAGAGCAGGACTGGAGAGAGGGAAGAGCAGGACTGGAGAGAGAGAAGAGCAGGACTGGAGAGAGGGAAGAGAGGACTGGAGAGAGGGAAGAGCAGGACTGGAGAGAGGGAAGGAGAGGGCTGGAGAGGAAAGAGCAGGACTGGAGAGAGGGAAGAGCAGGACTGGAGAGAGGGAAGAGCAGGACTGGAGAGAGGGAAGAGCAGGACTGGAGAGAGGGAAGAGAGGACTGGAGAGAGGGAAGAGCAGGACTGGAGAGGGAAGAGAGGACTGGAGAGAGGGAAGAGCAGGACTGGAGAGAGGGAAGAGAGGACTGGAGAGAGGGAAGAGAGGACTGGAGAGAGGGAAGAGCAGGACTGGAGAGAGGGAAGGAGAGGACTGGAGAGAGGGAAGAGCAGGACTGGAGAGAGGGAAGGAGAGGGCTGGAGAGAGGGAAGAGCAGGACTGGAGAGAGGGAAGAGCAGGACTGGAGAGAGGGAAGAGCAGGACTGGAGAGAGGGAAGAGAGGACTGGAGAGAGGGAAGAGCAGGACTGGAGAGAGGGAAGAGCAGGACTGGAGAGAGGGAAGAGCAGGACTGGAGAGAGGGAAGAGCAGGACTGGAGAGAGGGAAGAGCAGGACTGGAGAGAGGGAAGAGCAGGACTGGAGAGAGGGAAGAGCAGGACTGGAGAGACACTCTTGACCAGCCGGTAAATGTCCGAGACCTCTGCTATTCAGATTAAGCACTTCCCCCACAATCCAGTCATGTTAATCTCTTTCGACTCTCCCCCGCCATGTCCACGCGGGTGCCTCCGTGTCTGAATGCAGACGGGTCCTTACCGACGGCAGGGTCGAAGCCGGTGTGTGCGCTGAACACGTCGTGGGCGGGGAAGCCGACGGCGTCGCCGGTGAAGCTGAGGTGACAGCTGACGGAGGTCTCCGGCTGCAGCTGGACGAGGGCGTCGGTCTGGGCGAGGGAGCAGGTCCCTGCAGGGGGGAGCACACGGCCAGTGAGCGCCGGACAGTCTCTACCAGGGGCACCACAGACATTAATGAAATCCAAGCACTTTCAAGTACTTTTTTTATGTATTTTTAAAGGGCATTTAGGATGATACAATTCACTTTTAAATGCTGTTTTTTTTTTTTTTTTTTTTTTATATAAAAGAATTATCTGATCCAATATTTATGGCTTAAAACCAATTTCCGACAATTAGTTACACTTTAAATTAAAAAAATTTATATTTCTTGATTCAGAACAATTCTATCATGGATGAACAAAACTTTCAATGTGAATGGTTGATTTGAATTTCAATGACTTTTTAAGCACCTTGTTAAAATGTTTAGCTGTTTAAGAAATTCCAGGCCTCGATTTTTTTTGGTAAAAAGATCAAGCACTTTAAGCACTTTAACACATTGAGGACCGGCCGCCGCCGTCTATGTGGCTGGAGGACAACGCTTTGTAAACAAACCGATGTACTTTTGGAGAGCTATATCTATACTTTATAGTATTGCTATCTGTCCATTCTCATTGTCACTTGAGTGCATAAACCGTGCCTTCATAATGGCTTAAAGAAAAAAAAGAATCCATCATTGTCATTTTATAGCGTCGTGAATATAAGGTTTATCGCACTTTTCGTCTCAAATATTTTCTGGGAAGCTAGATATGAGGCTAAAGGCTACTCACGTTATATCGAACGGCATTTCTGTTGTATATATTCGAATGAAATAAAACAAACGGCTTATCATCCGGACTATTACAGAGCATCTATGGATGAAATGGGGGGCGGCGGGGGACGCAGATTAGTATTATTGATTAGCAATAGTGTGTCCGTGCAAGTAGCCACATTCACTGATCGATTGCTTGCGTTTTACAACAATGTCTGATCCGGCTGTAATTTGGGTGAAGAGGGTCCTACCGTCAGCCCATGCGATTGCCGGCAGCATTTCCCCATTATTCATTGGCATCTGGTAGATCGATATGTCCATTGGCTGATCATAAATCCCATTATTCCAGGCTGAAATCTGCGCTTCGAACCGTGATCAACGGTGCAGGATGTTCGCTTGGGATCAGGCTAAAATGAAACGCCCATAGACTGTAAAAAAAAATATATATCCACTCACCCACAATGATACTGCAGTGGAGCGATGGCGCCCCTAAGAGGATCTGGCCGGTATTGCATGTCGCCGATTTCAAAGAGGCGGGTAAATCTGCAGAGTCGATGGGGGATCTTGATCCGTTTATTAATATGGAATAAAACAATAACAACTTGCCACGAGAAGGCGGCTACGTGGCGCAGTGGGCAAGGCGCTCGCAACGAATGCGGGTGACTAGGCTCGAACAGGATGCCTCCTGTTCGAGCCCCGCTCTCCACATTGCTTTCAGTTTAGCTGGTCGTCCACAGTAATACACATTGGCCGTATTACAGGGAGGGAAACTGAAGGGTGGGGATCGGGCGTTGTGGACAGCGACTCCTACAGGTCGGTTGGTGCGCCTGCGCAGTAGAATCAAGAAGCGACGGGGGCGGGGCCCCTCCAAAGCCCAGACCCCCGACACTGAAAGATCGAGCTGCGCAGGTGAAAAGATGCGACGGCTGTTACCTCGAGTATCGGAGGGGACTCGTGCTATGTATGACTTAGTCCACATTGCAGCCGGCTTGTGGGAGGCAAGAAACAACGTTCAAAAAGACAGGGGAGGGTTGAATTGGACGATATGAAAATTGGGATGGGAGAAAAATAGAAAATGGGAGAAAAAGTGGATAAAAAAAATTAAAAAAAACTTGCCACGAGTTAACTCGTGGCTCTGGTCCTCAACGCATGGCACCGAAACCCGAGTTAACTCGTGGTTGGGCGGCAAAGTGTTAACACATCCACCGCCGGAAACGCTTTAAAACGTTATTGCCCGCCATGCTTATACCGCCAGACCACGCTGTACAGCGATATTGAGATCAATATTTCATTTTTTCGCCATGGCATTCATAACTCATATATACACCTCCGGCGCTGCAGCTGGACCCTACGGCTAAAAAAAAACGACGGCTCAATACCGCCGCCTGGTGGATGGTCGGGCGAGTTACACTGGTAAACAGGATATGACTGCTGTGCGTCCATTAAATTCATCCGGCCGTCAGATATTGTCGCAAGGCTCCCGACAGATACTATAGTACATATCGATCGCTTTTAGGGCTGACCTTCGAATTTTTTTTTGGCAATCGAAGCTTTTTTTTTGGCAATCGAAGCTTCGAATTAAATTTTTTTTATCTTATGGTGTGGGACTTGTACAGCACTTTGGTAAACTTTGTTGTTTTTAAATGTGCTCTATAAATAAAGTGGATTGGATTAATGAATTAAGTAGCCCCTTTCGTGACTGTGACACAGCCAACACGGCTGTGTGATTTAATTCAAGGTGGATCGCTGTTGTCATTTGAACAACTTCAGATTTCATGGGAACTACCAATCCCCCAAATCAAGAATGTTTAAGATGAATGAAGTAAGATTTTGATTATTTGAAATATGGCCTGTGTAGACTAAACTATGCACAGAATTATGTCAGTCTACAAGGTCCGGCAATGTAGACCTTGTAGACTCCACTACAGACCAATTATCAGTGAATGTTCATGCATTTTTAAGAAGGGCTACTTCCACAAAAAAACAAAGAACTCACCAAAACATCTCAGTAGCACCTTATCTAAATGTTCTATTTCATATATGGAGATTCATATTTATTTATGTATTGCATGCATTTCTACATTTTATTTCCTATTTTGTTTATTCATCCCAGTATCTTTCTTTCTTATGTGTGGAATTCTACAAGGCATTTACATTCACATTTACATTTAGTCATTTAGCTGACGCTTTTATCCAAAGCGACTTATAAGTTCTGTACGACAGGTCATCAGGAAGGATACAACTCTATCAGCTGAAAACAATATTCATCAAAGTGTTGAGT